>NW_027366788.1:0-66031 GCF_046119375.1 Phyllobates terribilis | reverse complement strand
ATTCAAAGAGAGTGAGATGCCAGCTCCTTTCATTCAGTCAGTAGCTTCAAACATTTCTGGACGTTTTTCAATGGCAAAAATCAATGAATATTGTAAATGCACAAACAGTAATATCTCCACATTGCAAGGTGCAATTCTGAAATTTTTTGCTTTTTCCTGCTAATCCTAGCATGATAAAGAAGATTCAAAGAGAGTGAGATGCCAGCTCCTTTCATCAGTCAGTAGCTTCAAACATTTCTGGTATATGAAAAACATGTTTTTCAATGGCAAAAATCAATGAATATTGTAAATGCACAAACAGTAATATCTCCACATTGCAAGGTGCAATTCTGAAATTTTTTGCTTTTTCCTGCTAATCCTAGCATGATAAAGAAGATTCAAAGAGAGTGAGATGCCAGCTCCTTTCATTCAGTCAGTAGCTTCAAACATTTCTGGTATATGAAAAACATGTTTTTCAATGGCAAAAATCAATGAATATTGTAAATGCACAAACAGTAATATCTCCACATTGCAAGGTGCAATTCTGAAATATTTTGCTTTTTCCTGCTAATCCTAGCATGATAAAGAAGATTCAAAGAGAGTGAGATGCCAGCTCCTTTCATTCAGTCAGTAGCTTCAAACATTTCTGGTATATGAAAAACATGTTTTTCAATGGCAAAAATCAATGAATATTGTAAATGCACAAACAGTAATATCTCCACATTGCACGGTGCAATTCTGAAATTTTTAGCTTTTTCCTGTTAATCCTAGCATGATAAAGAAGATTCAAAGAGAGTGAGATGCCAGCTCCTTTCATTCAGTCAGTAGCTTCAAACATTTCTGGTATATGAAAAACATGTTTTTCAATGGCAAAAATCAATGAATATTGTAAATGCACAAACAGTAATATCTCCACATTGCACGGTGCAATTCTGAAATTTTTAGCTTTTTCCTGTTAATCCTAGCATGATAAAGAAGATTCAAAGAGAGTGAGATGCCAGCTCCTTTCATTCAGTCAGTAGCTTCAAACATTTCTGGTATATGAAAAACATGTTTTTCAATGGCAAAAATCAATGAATATTGTAAATGCACAAACAGTAATATCTCCACATTGCACGGTGCAATTCTGAAATTTTTTAGCTTTTTCCTGTTAATCCTAGCATGATAAAGAAGATTCAAAGAGAGTGAGATGCCAGCTCCTTTCATTCAGTCAGTAGCTTCAAACATTTCTGGTATATGAAAAACATGTTTTTCAATGGCAAAAATCAATGAATATTGTAAATGCACAAACAGTAATATCTCCACATTGCAAGGTGCAATTCTGAAATTTTTTGCTTTTTCCTGCTAATCCTAGCATGATAAAGAAGATTCAAAGAGAGTGAGATGCCGGCTCCTTTCATTCAGTCAGTAGCTTCAAACATTTCTGGACGTTTTTCAATGGCAAAAATCAATGAATATTGTAAATGCACAAACAGTAATATCTCCACATTGCACGGTGCAATTCTGAAATTTTTAGCTTTTTCCTGTTAATCCTAGCATGATAAAGAAGATTCAAAGAGAGTGAGATGCCAGCTCCTTTCATTCAGTCAGTAGCTTCAAACATTTCTGGACGTTTTTCAATGGCAAAAATCAATGAATATTGTAAATGCACAAACAGTAATATCTCCACATTGCAAGGTGCAATTCTGAAATTTTTAGCTTTTTCCTGTTAATCCTAGCATGATAAAGAAGATTCAAAGAGAGTGAGATGCCAGCTCCTTTCATTCAGTCAGTAGCTTCAAACATTTCTGGTATATGAAAAACATGTTTTTCAATGGCAAAAATCAATGAATATTGTAAATGCACAAACAGTAATATCTCCACATTGCAAGGTGCAATTCTGAAATTTTTAGCTTTTTCCTGTTTATCCTAGCATGATAAAGAAGATTCAAAGAGAGTGAGATGCCAGCTCCTTTCATTCAGTCAGTAGCTTCAAACATTTCTGGTATATGAAAAACATGTTTTTCAATGGCAAAAATCAATGAATATTGTAAATGCACAAACAGTAATATCTCCACATTGCACGGTGCAATTCTGAAATTTTTAGCTTTTTCCTGTTAATCCAAGCATGATAAAGAAGATTCAAAGAGAGTGAGATGCCAGCTCCTTTCATTCAGTCAGTAGCTTCAAACATTTCTGGACGTTTTTCAATGGCAAAAATCAATGAATATTGTAAATGCACAAACAGTAATATCTCCACATTGCAAGGTGCAATTCTGAAATTTTTAGCTTTTTCCTGCTAATCCTAGCATGATAAAGAAGATTCAAAGAGAGTGAGATGCCAGCTCCTTTCATTCAGTCAGTAGCTTCAAACATTTCTGGTATATGAAAAACATGTTTTTCAATGGCAAAAATCAATGAATATTGTAAATGCACAAACAGTAATATCTCCACATTGCAAGGTGCAATTCTGAAATTTTTAGCTTTTTCCTGTTAATCCTAGCATGATAAAGAAGATTCAAAGAGAGTGAGATGCCAGCTCCTTTCATTCAGTCAGTAGCTTCAAACATTTCTGGTATATGAAAAACATGTTTTTCAATGGCAAAAATCAATGAATATTGTAAATGCACAAACAGTAATATCTCCACATTGCAAGGTGCAATTCTGAAATTTTTAGCTTTTTCCTGTTAATCCTAGCATGATAAAGAAGATTCAAAGAGAGTGAGATGCCAGCTCCTTTCATTCAGTCAGTAGCTTCAAACATTTCTGGACGTTTTTCAATGGCAAAAATCAATGAATATTGTAAATGCACAAACAGTAATATCTCCACATTGCAAGGTGCAATTCTGAAATTTTTAGCTTTTTCCTGCTAATCCTAGCATGATAAAGAAGATTCAAAGAGAGTGAGATGCCAGCTCCTTTCATTCAGTCAGTAGCTTCAAACATTTCTGGTATATGAAAAACATGTTTTTCAATGGCAAAAATCAATGAATATTGTAAATGCACAAACAGTAATATCTCCACATTGCACGGTGCAATTCTGAAATTTTTAGCTTTTTCCTGTTAATCCTAGCATGATAAAGAAGATTCAAAGAGATTGAGATGCCAGCTCCTTTCATTCAGTCAGTAGCTTCAAACATTTCTGGTATATGAAAAACATGTTTTTCAATGGCAAAAATCAATGAATATTGTAAATGCACAAACAGTAATATCTCCACATTGCACGGTGCAATTCTGAAATTTTTAGCTTTTTCCTGTTAATCCTAGCATGATAAAGAAGATTCAAAGAGAGTGAGATGCCAGCTCCTTTCATTCAGTCAGTAGCTTCAAACATTTCTGGTATATGAAAAACATGTTTTTCAATGGCAAAAATCAATGAATATTGTAAATGCACAAACAGTAATATCTCCACATTGCAAGGTGCAATTCTGAAATTTTTTGCTTTTTCCTGCTAATCCTAGCATGATAAAGAAGATTCAAAGAGAGTGAGATGCCAGCTCCTTTCATTCAGTCAGTAGCTTCAAACATTTCTGGTATATGAAAAACATGTTTTTCAATGGCAAAAATCAATGAATATTGTAAATGCACAAACAGTAATATCTCCACATTGCAAGGGTGCAATTCTGAAATTTTTTGCTTTTTCCTGTTAATCCTAGCATGATAAAGAAGATTCAAAGAGAGTGAGATGCCAGCTCCTTTCATTCAGTCAGTAGCTTCAAACATTTCTGGACGTTTTTCAATGGCAAAAATCAATGAATATTGTAAATGCACAAACAGTAATATCTCCACATTGCAAGGTGCAATTCTGAAATTTTTTGCTTTTTCCTGTTAATCCTAGCATGATAAAGAAGATTCAAAGAGAGTGAGATGCCAGCTCCTTTCATTCAGTCAGTAGCTTCAAACATTTCTGGTATATGAAAAACATGTTTTTCAATGGCAAAAATCAATGAATATTGTAAATGCACAAACAGTAATATCTCCACATTGCACGGTGCAATTCTGAAATTTTTAGCTTATTCCTGCTAATCCTAGCATGATAAAGAAGATTCAAAGAGAGTGAGATGCCAGCTCCTTTCATTCAGTCAGTAGCTTCAAACATTTCTGGTATATGAAAAACATGTTTTTCAATGGCAAAAATCAATGAATATTGTAAATGCACAAACAGTAATATCTCCACATTGCAAGGTGCAATTCTGAAATTTTTTGCTTTTTCCTGTTAATCCTAGCATGATAAAGAAGATTCAAAGAGAGTGAGATGCCAGCTCCTTTCATTCAGTCAGTAGCTTCAAACATTTCTGGTATATGAAAAACATGTTTTTCAATGGCAAAAATCAATGAATATTGTAAATGCACAAACAGTAATATCTCCACATTGCAAGGTGCAATTCTGAAATTTTTAGCTTTTTCCTGTTAATCCTAGCATGATAAAGAAGATTCAAAGAGAGTGAGATGCCAGCTCCTTTCATTCAGTCAGTAGCTTCAAACAATTCTGGACGTTTTTCAATGGCAAAAATCAATGAATATTGTAAATGCACAAACAGTAATATCTCCACATTGCACGGTGCAATTCTGAAATTTTTTGCTTTTTCCTGCTAATCCTAGCATGATAAAGAAGATTCAAAGAGAGTGAGATGCCAGCTCCTTACATTCAGTCAGTAGCTTCAAACATTTCTGGTATATGAAAAACATGTTTTTCAATGGCAAAAATCAATGAATATTGTAAATGCACAAACAGTAATATCTCCACATTGCAAGGTGCAATTCTGAAATTTTTTGCTTTTTCCTGTTAATCCTAGCATGATAAAGAAGATTCAAAGAGAGTGAGATGCCAGCTCCTTTCATTCAGTCAGTAGCTTCAAATATTTCTGGTATATGAAAAACATGTTTTTCAATGGCAAAAATCAATGAATATTGTAAATGCACAAACAGTAATATCTCCACATTGCAAGGTGCAATTCTGAAATTTTTAGTTTTTTCTTGTTAATCCTAGCATGATAAAGAAGATTCAAAGAGAGTGAGATGCCAGCTCCTTTCATTCAGTCAGTAGCTTCAAACATTTCTGGTATATGAAAAACATGTTTTTCAATGGCAAAAATCAATGAATATTGTAAATGCACAAACAGTAATATCTCCACATTGCACGGTGCAATTCTGAAATTTTTTGCTTTTTCCTGCTAATCCAAGCATGATAAAGAAGATTCAAAGAGAGTGAGATGCCAGCTCCTTTCATTCAGTCAGTAGCTTCAAACATTTCTGGTATATGAAAAACATGTTTTTCAATGGCAAAAATCAATGAATATTGTAAATGCACAAACAGTAATATCTCCACATTGCACGGTGCAATTCTGAAATTTTTTGCTTTTTCCTGCTAATCCTAGCATGATAAAGAAGATTCAAAGAGAGTGAGATGCCAGCTCCTTTCATTCAGTCAGTAGCTTCAAACATTTCTGGTATATGAAAAACATGTTTTTCAATGGCAAAAATCAATGAATATTGTAAATGCACAAACAGTAATATCTCCACATTGCAAGGTGCAATTCTGAAATTTTTTGCTTTTTCCTGCTAATCCTAGCATGATAAAGAAGATTCAAAGAGAGTGAGATGCCAGCTCCTTTCATTCAGTCAGTAGCTTCAAACATTTCTGGTATATGAAAAACATGTTTTTCAATGGCAAAAATCAATGAATATTGTAAATGCACAAACAGTAATATCTCCACATTGCACGGTGCAATTCTGAAATTTTTAGCTTTTTCCTGCTAATCCTAGCATGATAAAGAAGATTCAAAGAGAGTGAGATGCCAGCTCCTTTCATTCAGTCAGTAGCTTCAAACATTTCTGGTATATGAAAAACATGTTTTTCAATGGCAAAAATCAATGAATATTGTAAATGCACAAACAGTAATATCTCCACATTGCAAGGTGCAATTCTGAAATTTTTTGCTTTTTCCTGCTAATCCTAGCATGATAAAGAAGATTCAAAGAGAGTGAGATGCCAGCTCCTTTCATTCAGTCAGTAGCTTCAAACATTTCTGGACGTTTTTCAATGGCAAAAATCAATGAATATTGTAAATGCACAAACAGGAATATCTCCACATTGCAAGGTGCAATTCTGAAATTTTTAGCTTTTTCCTGTTAATCCTAGCATGATAAAGAAGATTCAAAGAGAGTGAGATGCCAGCTCCTTTCATTCAGTCAGTAGCTTCAAACATTTCTGGTATATGAAAAACATGTTTTTCAATGGCAAAAATCAATGAATATTGTAAATGCACAAACAGTAATATCTCCACATTGCACGGTGCAATTCTGAAATTTTTAGCTTTTTCCTGCTAATCCTAGCATGATAAAGAAGATTCAAAGAGAGTGAGATGCCAGCTCCTTTCATTCAGTCAGTAGCTTCAAACATTTCTGGTATATGAAAAACATGTTTTTCAATGGCAAAAATCAATGAATATTGTAAATGCACAAACAGTAATATCTCCACATTGCACGGTGCAATTCTGAAATTTTTTGCTTTTTCCTGCTAATCCTAGCATGATAAAGAAGATTCAAAGAGAGTGAGATGCCAGCTCCTTTCATTCAGTCAGTAGCTTCAAACATTTCTGGTATATGAAAAACATGTTTTTCAATGGCAAAAATCAATGAATATTGTAAATGCACAAACAGTAATATCTCCACATTGCACGGTGCAATTCTGAAATTTTTTGCTTTTTCCTGCTAATCCTAGCATGATAAAGAAGATTCAAAGAGAGTGAGATGCCAGCTCCTTTCATTCAGTCAGTAGCTTCAAACATTTCTGGTATATGAAAAACATGTTTTTCAATGGCAAAAATCAATGAATATTGTAAATGCACAAACAGTAATATCTCCACATTGCAAGGTGCAATTCTGAAATTTTTTGCTTTTTCCTGCTAATCCTAGCATGATAAAGAAGATTCAAAGAGAGTGAGATGCCAGCTCCTTTCATTCAGTCAGTAGCTTCAAACATTTCTGGTATATGAAAAACATATTTTTCAATGGCAAAAATCAATGAATATTGTAAATGCACAAGCAGTAATATCTCCACATTGCACGGTGCAATTCTGAAATTTTTAGCTTTTTCCTGCTAATCCTAGCATGATAAAGAAGATTCAAAGAGAGTGAGATGCCAGCTCCTTTCATTCAGTCAGTAGCTTCAAACATTTCTGGTATATGAAAAACATGTTTTTCAATGGCAAAAATCAATGAATATTGTAAATGCACAAACAGTAATATCTCCACATTGCAAGGTGCAATTCTGAAATTTTTTGCTTTTTCCTGCTAATCCTAGCATGATAAAGAAGATTCAAAGAGAGTGAGATGCCAGCTCCTTTCATTCAGTCAGTAGCTTCAAACATTTCTGGTATATGAAAAACATGTTTTTCAATGGCAAAAATCAATGAATATTGTAAATGCACAAACAGTAATATCTCCACATTGCACGGTGCAATTCTGAAATTTTTAGCTTTTTCCTGCTAATCCTAGCATGATAAAGAAGATTCAAAGAGAGTGAGATGCCAGCTCCTTTCATTCAGTCAGTAGCTTCAAACATTTCTGGTATATGAAAAACATGTTTTTCAATGGCAAAAATCAATGAATATTGTAAATGCACAAACAGTAATATCTCCACATTGCACGGTGCAATTCTGAAATTTTTTGCTTTTTCCTGTTAATCCTAGCATGATAAAGAAGATTCAAAGAGAGTGAGATGCCAGCTCCTTTCATTCAGTCAGTAGCTTCAAACATTTCTGGACGTTTTTCAATGGCAAAAATCAATGAATATTGTAAATGCACAAACAGTAATATCTCCACATTGCACGGTGCAATTCTGAAATTTTTAGCTTTTTCCTGTTAATCCTAGCATGATAAAGAAGATTCAAAGAGAGTGAGATGCCAGCTCCTTTCATTCAGTCAGTAGCTTCAAACATTTCTGGACGTTTTTCAATGGCAAAAATCAATGAATATTGTAAATGCACAAACAGTAATATCTCCACATTGCACGGTGCAATTCTGAAATTTTTAGCTTTTTCCTGTTAATCCTAGCATGATAAAGAAGATTCAAAGAGAGTGAGATGCCAGCTCCTTTCATTCAGTCAGTAGCTTCAAACATTTCTGGTATATGAAAAACATGTTTTTCAATGGCAAAAATCAATGAATATTGTAAATGCACAAACAGTAATATCTCCACATTGCACGGTGCAATTCTGAAATTTTTAGCTTTTTCCTGTTAATCCTAGCATGATAAAGAAGATTCAAAGAGAGTGAGATGCCAGCTCCTTTCATTCAGTCAGTAGCTTCAAACATTTCTGGTATATGAAAAACATGTTTTTCAATGGCAAAAATCAATGAATATTGTAAATGCACAAACAGTAATATCTCCACATTGCAAGGTGCAATTCTGAAATTTTTTGCTTTTTCCTGCTAATCCTAGCATGATAAAGAAGATTCAAAGAGAGTGAGATGCCGGCTCCTTTCATTCAGTCAGTAGCTTCAAACATTTCTGGACGTTTTTCAATGGCAAAAATCAATGAATATTGTAAATGCACAAACAGTAATATCTCCACATTGCACGGTGCAATTCTGAAATTTTTAGCTTTTTCCTGTTAATCCTAGCATGATAAAGAAGATTCAAAGAGAGTGAGATGCCAGCTCCTTTCATTCAGTCAGTAGCTTCAAACATTTCTGGACGTTTTTCAATGGCAAAAATCAATGAATATTGTAAATGCACAAACAGTAATATCTCCACATTGCAAGGTGCAATTCTGAAATTTTTAGCTTTTTCCTGTTAATCCTAGCATGATAAAGAAGATTCAAAGAGAGTGAGATGCCAGCTCCTTTCATTCAGTCAGTAGCTTCAAACATTTCTGGTATATGAAAAACATGTTTTTCAATGGCAAAAATCAATGAATATTGTAAATGCACAAACAGTAATATCTCCACATTGCAAGGTGCAATTCTGAAATTTTTAGCTTTTTCCTGTTAATCCTAGCATGATAAAGAAGATTCAAAGAGAGTGAGATGCCAGCTCCTTTCATTCAGTCAGTAGCTTCAAACATTTCTGGTATATGAAAAACATGTTTTTCAATGGCAAAAATCAATGAATATTGTAAATGCACAAACAGTAATATCTCCACATTGCACGGTGCAATTCTGAAATTTTTAGCTTTTTCCTGTTAATCCTAGCATGATAAAGAAGATTCAAAGAGAGTGAGATGCCAGCTCCTTTCATTCAGTCAGTAGCTTCAAACATTTCTGGACGTTTTTCAATGGCAAAAATCAATGAATATTGTAAATGCACAAACAGTAATATCTCCACATTGCACGGTGCAATTCTGAAATTTTTAGCTTTTTCCTGTTAATCCTAGCATGATAAAGAAGATTCAAAGAGAGTGAGATGCCAGCTCCTTTCATTCAGTCAGTAGCTTCAAACATTTCTGGTATATGAAAAACATGTTTTTCAATGGCAAAAATCAATGAATATTGTAAATGCACAAACAGTAATATCTCCACATTGCACGGTGCAATTCTGAAATTTTTAGCTTTTTCCTGTTAATCCTAGCATGATAAAGAAGATTCAAAGAGAGTGAGATGCCAGCTCCTTTCATTCAGCCAGTAGCTTCAAACATTTCTGGTATATGAAAAACATGTTTTTCAATGGCAAAAATCAATGAATATTGTAAATGCACAAACAGTAATATCTCCACATTGCAAGGTGCAATTCTGAAATTTTTTGCTTTTTCCTGTTAATCCTAGCATGATAAAGAAGATTCAAAGAGAGTGAGATGCCAGCTCCTTTCATTCAGTCAGTAGCTTCAAACATTTCTGGTATATGAAAAACATGTTTTTCAATGGCAAAAATCAATGAATATTGTAAATGCACAAACAGTAATATCTCCACATTGCAAGGTGCAATTCTGAAATTTTTAGCTTTTTCCTGTTAATCCTAGCATGATAAAGAAGATTCAAAGAGAGTGAGATGCCAGCTCCTTTCATTCAGTCAGTAGCTTCAAACATTTCTGGTATATGAAAAACATGTTTTTCAATGGCAAAAATCAATGAATATTGTAAATGCACAAACAGTAATATCTCCACATTGCAAGGTGCAATTCTGAAATTTTTAGCTTTTTCCTGTTAATCCTAGCATGATAAAGAAGATTCAAAGAGAGTGAGATGCCAGCTCCTTTCATTCAGTCAGTAGCTTCAAACATTTCTGGACGTTTTTCAATGGCAAAAATCAATGAATATTGTAAATGCACAAACAGTAATATCTCCACATTGCAAGGTGCAATTCTGAAATTTTTAGCTTTTTCCTGCTAATCCTAGCATGATAAAGAAGATTCAAAGAGAGTGAGATGCCAGCTCCTTTCATTCAGTCAGTAGCTTCAAACATTTCTGGTATATGAAAAACATGTTTTTCAATGGCAAAAATCAATGAATATTGTAAATGCACAAACAGTAATATCTCCACATTGCAAGGTGCAATTCTGAAATTTTTAGCTTTTTCCTGTTAATCCTAGCATGATAAAGAAGATTCAAAGAGAGTGAGATGCCAGCTCCTTTCATTCAGTCAGTAGCTTCAAACATTTCTGGTATATGAAAAACATGTTTTTCAATGGTAAAAATCAATGAATATTGTAAATGCACAAACAGTAATATCTCCACATTGCAAGGTGCAATTCTGAAATTTTTAGCTTTTTCCTGTTAATCCTAGCATGATAAAGAAGATTCAAAGAGAGTGAGATGCCAGCTCCTTTCATTCAGTCAGTAGCTTCAAACATTTCTGGTATATGAAAAACATGTTTTTCAATGGCAAAAATCAATGAATATTGTAAATGCACAAACAGTAATATCTCCACATTGCACGGTGCAATTCTGAAATTTTTTGCTTTTTCCTGCTAATCCTAGCATGATAAAGAAGATTCAAAGAGAGTGAGATGCCAGCTCCTTTCATTCAGTCAGTAGCTTCAAACATTTCTGGTATATGAAAAACATGTTTTTCAATGGCAAAAATCAATGAATATTGTAAATGCACAAACAGTAATATCTCCACATTGCACGGTGCAATTCTGAAATTTTTAGCTTTTTCCTGTTAATCCTAGCATGATAAAGAAGATTCAAAGAGAGTGAGATGCCAGCTCCTTTCATTCAGTCAGTAGCTTCAAACATTTCTGGTATATGAAAAACATGTTTTTCAATGGCAAAAATCAATGAATATTGTAAATGCACAAACAGTAATATCTCCACATTGCACGGTGCAATTCTGAAATTTTTAGCTTTTTCCTGCTAATCCTAGCATGATAAAGAAGATTCAAAGAGAGTGAGATGCCAGCTCCTTTCATTCAGTCAGTAGCTTCAAACATTTCTGGTATATGAAAAACATGTTTTTCAATGGCAAAAATCAATGAATATTGTAAATGCACAAACAGTAATATCTCCACATTGCACGGTGCAATTCTGAAATTTTTTGCTTTTTCCTGCTAATCCTAGCATGATAAAGAAGATTCAAAGAGAGTGAGATGCCAGCTCCTTTCATTCAGTCAGTAGCTTCAAACATTTCTGGTATATGAAAAACATGTTTTTCAATGGCAAAAATCAATGAATATTGTAAATGCACAAACAGTAATATCTCCACATTGCAAGGTGCAATTCTGAAATTTTTAGCTTTTTCCTGTTAATCCTAGCATGATAAAGAAGATTCAAAGAGAGTGAGATGCCAGCTCCTTTCATTCAGTCAGTAGCTTCAAACATTTCTGGTATATGAAAAACATGTTTTTCAATGGCAAAAATCAATGAATATTGTAAATGCACAAACAGTAATATCTCCACATTGCACGGTGCAATTCTGAAATTTTTTGCTTTTTCCTGCTAATCCTAGCATGATAAAGAAGATTCAAAGAGAGTGAGATGCCAGCTCCTTTCATTCAGTCAGTAGCTTCAAACATTTCTGGTATATGAAAAACATGTTTTTCAATGGCAAAAATCAATGAATATTGTAAATGCACAAACAGTAATATCTCCACATTGCACGGTGCAATTCTGAAATTTTTTGCTTTTTCCTGCTAATCCTAGCATGATAAAGAAGATTCAAAGAGAGTGAGATGCCAGCTCCTTTCATTCAGTCAGTAGCTTCAAACATTTCTGGTATATGAAAAACATGTTTTTCAATGGCAAAAATCAATGAATATTGTAAATGCACAAACAGTAATATCTCCACATTGCAAGGTGCAATTCTGAAATTTTTAGCTTTTTCCTGTTAATCCTAGCATGATAAAGAAGATTCAAAGAGAGTGAGATGCCAGCTCCTTTCATTCAGTCAGTAGCTTCAAACATTTCTGGTATATGAAAAACATGTTTTTCAATGGCAAAAATCAATGAATATTGTAAATGCACAAACAGTAATATCTCCACATTGCACGGTGCAATTCTGAAATTTTTAGCATTTTCCTGTTAATCCTAGCATGATAAAGAAGATTCAAAGAGAGTGAGATGCCAGCTCCTTTCATTCAGTCAGTAGCTTCAAACATTTCTGGACGTTTTTCAATGGCAAAAATCAATGAATATTGTAAATGCACAAACAGTAATATCTCCACATTGCACGGTGCAATTCTGAAATTTTTAGCTTTTTCCTGCTAATCCTAGCATGATAAAGAAGATTCAAAGAGAGTGAGATGCCAGCTCCTTTCATTCAGTCAGTAGCTTCAAACATTTCTGGACGTTTTTCAATGGCAAAAATCAATGAATATTGTAAATGCACAAACAGTAATATCTCCACATTGCAAGGTGCAATTCTGAAATTTTTTGCTTTTTCCTGCTAATCCTAGCATGATAAAGAAGATTCAAAGAGAGTGAGATGCCAGCTCCTTTCATTCAGTCAGTAGCTTCAAACATTTCTGGTATATGAAAAACATGTTTTTCAATGGCAAAAATCAATGAATATTGTAAATGCACAAACAGTAATATCTCCACATTGCAAGGTGCAATTCTGAAATTTTTTGCTTTTTCCTGCTAATCCTAGCATGATAAAGAAGATTCAAAGAGAGTGAGATGCCAGCTCCTTTCATTCAGTCAGTAGCTTCAAACATTTCTGGTATATGAAAAACATGTTTTTCAATGGCAAAAATCAATGAATATTGTAAATGCACAAACAGTAATATCTCCACATTGCAAGGTGCAATTCTGAAATATTTTGCTTTTTCCTGCTAATCCTAGCATGATAAAGAAGATTCAAAGAGAGTGAGATGCCAGCTCCTTTCATTCAGTCAGTAGCTTCAAACATTTCTGGTATATGAAAAACATGTTTTTCAATGGCAAAAATCAATGAATATTGTAAATGCACAAACAGTAATATCTCCACATTGCACGGTGCAATTCTGAAATTTTTAGCTTTTTCCTGTTAATCCTAGCATGATAAAGAAGATTCAAAGAGAGTGAGATGCCAGCTCCTTTCATTCAGTCAGTAGCTTCAAACATTTCTGGTATATGAAAAACATGTTTTTCAATGGCAAAAATCAATGAATATTGTAAATGCACAAACAGTAATATCTCCACATTGCACGGTGCAATTCTGAAATTTTTAGCTTTTTCCTGTTAATCCTAGCATGATAAAGAAGATTCAAAGAGAGTGAGATGCCAGCTCCTTTCATTCAGTCAGTAGCTTCAAACATTTCTGGTATATGAAAAACATGTTTTTCAATGGCAAAAATCAATGAATATTGTAAATGCACAAACAGTAATATCTCCACATTGCACGGTGCAATTCTGAAATTTTTAGCTTTTTCCTGTTAATCCTAGCATGATAAAGAAGATTCAAAGAGAGTGAGATGCCAGCTCCTTTCATTCAGTCAGTAGCTTCAAACATTTCTGGTATATGAAAAACATGTTTTTCAATGGCAAAAATCAATGAATATTGTAAATGCACAAACAGTAATATCTCCACATTGCAAGGTGCAATTCTGAAATTTTTTGCTTTTTCCTGCTAATCCTAGCATGATAAAGAAGATTCAAAGAGAGTGAGATGCCGGCTCCTTTCATTCAGTCAGTAGCTTCAAACATTTCTGGACGTTTTTCAATGGCAAAAATCAATGAATATTGTAAATGCACAAACAGTAATATCTCCACATTGCACGGTGCAATTCTGAAATTTTTAGCTTTTTCCTGTTAATCCTAGCATGATAAAGAAGATTCAAAGAGAGTGAGATGCCAGCTCCTTTCATTCAGTCAGTAGCTTCAAACATTTCTGGACGTTTTTCAATGGCAAAAATCAATGAATATTGTAAATGCACAAACAGTAATATCTCCACATTGCAAGGTGCAATTCTGAAATTTTTAGCTTTTTCCTGTTAATCCTAGCATGATAAAGAAGATTCAAAGAGAGTGAGATGCCAGCTCCTTTCATTCAGTCAGTAGCTTCAAACATTTCTGGTATATGAAAAACATGTTTTTCAATGGCAAAAATCAATGAATATTGTAAATGCACAAACAGTAATATCTCCACATTGCAAGGTGCAATTCTGAAATTTTTAGCTTTTTCCTGTTAATCCTAGCATGATAAAGAAGATTCAAAGAGAGTGAGATGCCAGCTCCTTTCATTCAGTCAGTAGCTTCAAACATTTCTGGTATATGAAAAACATGTTTTTCAATGGCAAAAATCAATGAATATTGTAAATGCACAAACAGTAATATCTCCACATTGCACGGTGCAATTCTGAAATTTTTAGCTTTTTCCTGTTAATCCAAGCATGATAAAGAAGATTCAAAGAGAGTGAGATGCCAGCTCCTTTCATTCAGTCAGTAGCTTCAAACATTTCTGGACGTTTTTCAATGGCAAAAATCAATGAATATTGTAAATGCACAAACAGTAATATCTCCACATTGCACGGTGCAATTCTGAAATTTTTAGCTTTTTCCTGTTAATCCTAGCATGATAAAGAAGATTCAAAGAGAGTGAGATGCCAGCTCCTTTCATTCAGTCAGTAGCTTCAAACATTTCTGGTATATGAAAAACATGTTTTTCAATGGCAAAAATCAATGAATATTGTAAATGCACAAACAGTAATATCTCCACATTGCACGGTGCAATTCTGAAATTTTTAGCTTTTTCCTGTTAATCCTAGCATGATAAAGAAGATTCAAAGAGAGTGAGATGCCAGCTCCTTTCATTCAGCCAGTAGCTTCAAACATTTCTGGTATATGAAAAACATGTTTTTCAATGGCAAAAATCAATGAATATTGTAAATGCACAAACAGTAATATCTCCACATTGCAAGGTGCAATTCTGAAATTTTTTGCTTTTTCCTGTTAATCCTAGCATGATAAAGAAGATTCAAAGAGAGTGAGATGCCAGCTCCTTTCATTCAGTCAGTAGCTTCAAACATTTCTGGTATATGAAAAACATGTTTTTCAATGGCAAAAATCAATGAATATTGTAAATGCACAAACAGTAATATCTCCACATTGCAAGGTGCAATTCTGAAATTTTTAGCTTTTTCCTGTTAATCCTAGCATGATAAAGAAGATTCAAAGAGAGTGAGATGCCAGCTCCTTTCATTCAGTCAGTAGCTTCAAACATTTCTGGTATATGAAAAACATGTTTTTCAATGGCAAAAATCAATGAATATTGTAAATGCACAAACAGTAATATCTCCACATTGCAAGGTGCAATTCTGAAATTTTTAGCTTTTTCCTGTAAATCCTAGCATGATAAAGAAGATTCAAAGAGAGTGAGATGCCAGCTCCTTTCATTCAGTCAGTAGCTTCAAACATTTCTGGACGTTTTTCAATGGCAAAAATCAATGAATATTGTAAATGCACAAACAGTAATATCTCCACATTGCAAGGTGCAATTCTGAAATTTTTAGCTTTTTCCTGCTAATCCTAGCATGATAAAGAAGATTCAAAGAGAGTGAGATGCCAGCTCCTTTCATTCAGTCAGTAGCTTCAAACATTTCTGGTATATGAAAAACATGTTTTTCAATGGCAAAAATCAATGAATATTGTAAATGCACAAACAGTAATATCTCCACATTGCAAGGTGCAATTCTGAAATTTTTAGCTTTTTCCTGTTAATCCTAGCATGATAAAGAAGATTCAAAGAGAGTGAGATGCCAGCTCCTTTCATTCAGTCAGTAGCTTCAAACATTTCTGGTATATGAAAAACATGTTTTTCAATGGTAAAAATCAATGAATATTGTAAATGCACAAACAGTAATATCTCCACATTGCAAGGTGCAATTCTGAAATTTTTAGCTTTTTCCTGTTAATCCTAGCATGATAAAGAAGATTCAAAGAGAGTGAGATGCCAGCTCCTTTCATTCAGTCAGTAGCTTCAAACATTTCTGGTATATGAAAAACATGTTTTTCAATGGCAAAAATCAATGAATATTGTAAATGCACAAACAGTAATATCTCCACATTGCACGGTGCAATTCTGAAATTTTTTGCTTTTTCCTGCTAATCCTAGCATGATAAAGAAGATTCAAAGAGAGTGAGATGCCAGCTCCTTTCATTCAGTCAGTAGCTTCAAACATTTCTGGTATATGAAAAACATGTTTTTCAATGGCAAAAATCAATGAATATTGTAAATGCACAAACAGTAATATCTCCACATTGCACGGTGCAATTCTGAAATTTTTAGCTTTTTCCTGTTAATCCTAGCATGATAAAGAAGATTCAAAGAGAGTGAGATGCCAGCTCCTTTCATTCAGTCAGTAGCTTCAAACATTTCTGGTATATGAAAAACATGTTTTTCAATGGCAAAAATCAATGAATATTGTAAATGCACAAACAGTAATATCTCCACATTGCACGGTGCAATTCTGAAATTTTTAGCTTTTTCCTGCTAATCCTAGCATGATAAAGAAGATTCAAAGAGAGTGAGATGCCAGCTCCTTTCATTCAGTCAGTAGCTTCAAACATTTCTGGTATATGAAAAACATGTTTTTCAATGGCAAAAATCAATGAATATTGTAAATGCACAAACAGTAATATCTCCACATTGCACGGTGCAATTCTGAAATTTTTTGCTTTTTCCTGCTAATCCTAGCATGATAAAGAAGATTCAAAGAGAGTGAGATGCCAGCTCCTTTCATTCAGTCAGTAGCTTCAAACATTTCTGGTATATGAAAAACATGTTTTTCAATGGCAAAAATCAATGAATATTGTAAATGCACAAACAGTAATATCTCCACATTGCAAGGTGCAATTCTGAAATTTTTAGCTTTTTCCTGTTAATCCTAGCATGATAAAGAAGATTCAAAGAGAGTGAGATGCCAGCTCCTTTCATTCAGTCAGTAGCTTCAAACATTTCTGGTATATGAAAAACATGTTTTTCAATGGCAAAAATCAATGAATATTGTAAATGCACAAACAGTAATATCTCCACATTGCACGGTGCAATTCTGAAATTTTTTGCTTTTTCCTGCTAATCCTAGCATGATAAAGAAGATTCAAAGAGAGTGAGATGCCAGCTCCTTTCATTCAGTCAGTAGCTTCAAACATTTCTGGTATATGAAAAACATGTTTTTCAATGGCAAAAATCAATGAATATTGTAAATGCACAAACAGTAATATCTCCACATTGCACGGTGCAATTCTGAAATTTTTTGCTTTTTCCTGCTAATCCTAGCATGATAAAGAAGATTCAAAGAGAGTGAGATGCCAGCTCCTTTCATTCAGTCAGTAGCTTCAAACATTTCTGGTATATGAAAAACATGTTTTTCAATGGCAAAAATCAATGAATATTGTAAATGCACAAACAGTAATATCTCCACATTGCAAGGTGCAATTCTGAAATTTTTAGCTTTTTCCTGTTAATCCTAGCATGATAAAGAAGATTCAAAGAGAGTGAGATGCCAGCTCCTTTCATTCAGTCAGTAGCTTCAAACATTTCTGGTATATGAAAAACATGTTTTTCAATGGCAAAAATCAATGAATATTGTAAATGCACAAACAGTAATATCTCCACATTGCACGGTGCAATTCTGAAATTTTTAGCTTTTTCCTGTTAATCCTAGCATGATAAAGAAGATTCAAAGAGAGTGAGATGCCAGCTCCTTTCATTCAGTCAGTAGCTTCAAACATTTCTGGACGTTTTTCAATGGTAAAAATCAATGAATATTGTAAATGCACAAACAGTAATATCTCCACATTGCACGGTGCAATTCTGAAATTTTTAGCTTTTTCCTGCTAATCCTAGCATGATAAAGAAGATTCAAAGAGAGTGAGATGCCAGCTCCTTTCATTCAGTCAGTAGCTTCAAACATTTCTGGACGTTTTTCAATGGCAAAAATCAATGAATATTGTAAATGCACAAACAGTAATATCTCCACATTGCAAGGTGCAATTCTGAAATTTTTTGCTTTTTCCTGCTAATCCTAGCATGATAAAGAAGATTCAAAGAGAGTGAGATGCCAGCTCCTTTCATTCAGTCAGTAGCTTCAAACATTTCTGGTATATGAAAAACATGTTTTTCAATGGCAAAAATCAATGAATATTGTAAATGCACAAACAGTAATATCTCCACATTGCAAGGTGCAATTCTGAAATTTTTTGCTTTTTCCTGCTAATCCTAGCATGATAAAGAAGATTCAAAGAGAGTGAGATGCCAGCTCCTTTCATTCAGTCAGTAGCTTCAAACATTTCTGGTATATGAAAAACATGTTTTTCAATGGCAAAAATCAATGAATATTGTAAATGCACAAACAGTAATATCTCCACATTGCAAGGTGCAATTCTGAAATATTTTGCTTTTTCCTGCTAATCCTAGCATGATAAAGAAGATTCAAAGAGAGTGAGATGCCAGCTCCTTTCATTCAGTCAGTAGCTTCAAACATTTCTGGTATATGAAAAACATGTTTTTCAATGGCAAAAATCAATGAATATTGTAAATGCACAAACAGTAATATCTCCACATTGCACGGTGCAATTCTGAAATTTTTAGCTTTTTCCTGTTAATCCTAGCATGATAAAGAAGATTCAAAGAGAGTGAGATGCCAGCTCCTTTCATTCAGTCAGTAGCTTCAAACATTTCTGGTATATGAAAAACATGTTTTTCAATGGCAAAAATCAATGAATATTGTAAATGCACAAACAGTAATATCTCCACATTGCACGGTGCAATTCTGAAATTTTTAGCTTTTTCCTGTTAATCCTAGCATGATAAAGAAGATTCAAAGAGAGTGAGATGCCAGCTCCTTTCATTCAGTCAGTAGCTTCAAACATTTCTGGTATATGAAAAACATGTTTTTCAATGGCAAAAATCAATGAATATTGTAAATGCACAAACAGTAATATCTCCACATTGCACGGTGCAATTCTGAAATTTTTAGCTTTTTCCTGTTAATCCTAGCATGATAAAGAAGATTCAAAGAGAGTGAGATGCCAGCTCCTTTCATTCAGTCAGTAGCTTCAAACATTTCTGGTATATGAAAAACATGTTTTTCAATGGCAAAAATCAATGAATATTGTAAATGCACAAACAGTAATATCTCCACATTGCACGGTGCAATTCTGAAATTTTTAGCTTTTTCCTGCTAATCCTAGCATGATAAAGAAGATTCAAAGAGAGTGAGATGCCAGCTCCTTTCATTCAGTCAGTAGCTTCAAACATTTCTGGTATATGAAAAACATGTTTTTCAATGGCAAAAATCAATGAATATTGTAAATGCACAAACAGTAATATCTCCACATTGCACGGTGCAATTCTGAAATTTTTTGCTTTTTCCTGCTAATCCTAGCATGATAAAGAAGATTCAAAGAGAGTGAGATGCCAGCTCCTTTCATTCAGTCAGTAGCTTCAAACATTTCTGGTATATGAAAAACATGTTTTTCAATGGCAAAAATCAATGAATATTGTAAATGCACAAACAGTAATATCTCCACATTGCAAGGTGCAATTCTGAAATTTTTAGCTTTTTCCTGTTAATCCTAGCATGATAAAGAAGATTCAAAGAGAGTGAGATGCCAGCTCCTTTCATTCAGTCAGTAGCTTCAAACATTTCTGGTATATGAAAAACATGTTTTTCAATGGCAAAAATCAATGAATATTGTAAATGCACAAACAGTAATATCTCCACATTGCACGGTGCAATTCTGAAATTTTTTGCTTTTTCCTGCTAATCCTAGCATGATAAAGAAGATTCAAAGAGAGTGAGATGCCAGCTCCTTTCATTCAGTCAGTAGCTTCAAACATTTCTGGTATATGAAAAACATGTTTTTCAATGGCAAAAATCAATGAATATTGTAAATGCACAAACAGTAATATCTCCACATTGCACGGTGCAATTCTGAAATTTTTTGCTTTTTCCTGCTAATCCTAGCATGATAAAGAAGATTCAAAGAGAGTGAGATGCCAGCTCCTTTCATTCAGTCAGTAGCTTCAAACATTTCTGGTATATGAAAAACATGTTTTTCAATGGCAAAAATCAATGAATATTGTAAATGCACAAACAGTAATATCTCCACATTGCAAGGTGCAATTCTGAAATTTTTAGCTTTTTCCTGTTAATCCTAGCATGATAAAGAAGATTCAAAGAGAGTGAGATGCCAGCTCCATTCATTCAGTCAGTAGCTTCAAACATTTCTGGTATATGAAAAACATGTTTTTCAATGGCAAAAATCAATGAATATTGTAAATGCACAAACAGTAATATCTCCACATTGCACGGTGCAATTCTGAAATTTTTAGCTTTTTCCTGTTAATCCTAGCATGATAAAGAAGATTCAAAGAGAGTGAGATGCCAGCTCCTTTCATTCAGTCAGTAGCTTCAAACATTTCTGGACGTTTTTCAATGGCAAAAATCAATGAATATTGTAAATGCACAAACAGTAATATCTCCACATTGCACGGTGCAATTCTGAAATTTTTAGCTTTTTCCTGCTAATCCTAGCATGATAAAGAAGATTCAAAGAGAGTGAGATGCCAGCTCCTTTCATTCAGTCAGTAGCTTCAAACATTTCTGGACGTTTTTCAATGGCAAAAATCAATGAATATTGTAAATGCACAAACAGTAATATCTCCACATTGCAAGGTGCAATTCTGAAATTTTTTGCTTTTTCCTGCTAATCCTAGCATGATAAAGAAGATTCAAAGAGAGTGAGATGCCAGCTCCTTTCATTCAGTCAGTAGCTTCAAACATTTCTGGTATATGAAAAACATGTTTTTCAATGGCAAAAAATCAATGAATATTGTAAATGCACAAACAGTAATATCTCCACATTGCAAGGTGCAATTCTGAAATTTTTTGCTTTTTCCTGCTAATCCTAGCATGATAAAGAAGATTCAAAGAGTGAGATGCCAGCTCCTTTCATTCAGTCAGTAGCTTCAAACATTTCTGGTATATGAAAAACATGTTTTTCAATGGCAAAAATCAATGAATATTGTAAATGCACAAACAGTAATATCTCCACATTGCAAGGTGCAATTCTGAAATATTTTGCTTTTTCCTGCTAATCCTAGCATGATAAAGAAGATTCAAAGAGAGTGAGATGCCAGCTCCTTTCATTCAGTCAGTAGCTTCAAACATTTCTGGTATATGAAAAACATGTTTTTCAATGGCAAAAATCAATGAATATTGTAAATGCACAAACAGTAATATCTCCACATTGCACGGTGCAATTCTGAAATTTTTAGCTTTTTCCTGTTAATCCTAGCATGATAAAGAAGATTCAAAGAGAGTGAGATGCCAGCTCCTTTCATTCAGTCAGTAGCTTCAAACATTTCTGGTATATGAAAAACATGTTTTTCAATGGCAAAAATCAATGAATATTGTAAATGCACAAACAGTAATATCTCCACATTGCACGGTGCAATTCTGAAATTTTTAGCTTTTTCCTGTTAATCCTAGCATGATAAAGAAGATTCAAAGAGAGTGAGATGCCAGCTCCTTTCATTCAGTCAGTAGCTTCAAACATTTCTGGTATATGAAAAACATGTTTTTCAATGGCAAAAATCAATGAATATTGTAAATGCACAAACAGTAATATCTCCACATTGCAAGGTGCAATTCTGAAATTTTTAGCTTTTTCCTGTTAATCCTAGCATGATAAAGAAGATTCAAAGAGAGTGAGATGCCAGCTCCTTTCATTCAGTCAGTAGCTTCAAACATTTCTGGTATATGAAAAACATGTTTTTCAATGGCAAAAATCAATGAATATTGTAAATGCACAAACAGTAATATCTCCACATTGCACGGTGCAATTCTGAAATTTTTAGCTTTTTCCTGTTAATCCTAGCATGATAAAGAAGATTCAAAGAGAGTGAGATGCCAGCTCCTTTCATTCAGTCAGTAGCTTCAAACATTTCTGGACGTTTTTCAATGGCAAAAATCAATGAATATTGTAAATGCACAAACAGTAATATCTCCACATTGCACGGTGCAATTCTGAAATTTTTTGCTTTTTCCTGTTAATCCTAGCATGATAAAGAAGATTCAAAGAGAGTGAGATGCCAGCTCCTTTCATTCAGTCAGTAGCTTCAAACATTTCTGGTATATGAAAAACATGTTTTTCAATGGCAAAAATCAATGAATATTGTAAATGCACAAACAGTAATATCTCCACATTGCACGGTGCAATTCTGAAATTTTTAGCTTTTTCCTGCTAATCCTAGCATGATAAAGAAGATTCAAAGAGAGTGAGATGCCAGCTCCTTTCATTCAGTCAGTAGCTTCAAACATTTCTGGTATATGAAAAACATGTTTTTCAATGGCAAAAATCAATGAATATTGTAAATGCACAAACAGTAATATCTCCACATTGCACGGTGCAATTCTGAAATTTTTAGCTTTTTCCTGTTAATCCTAGCATGATAAAGAAGATTCAAAGAGAGTGAGATGCCAGCTCCTTTCATTCAGTCAGTAGCTTCAAACATTTCTGGACGTTTTTCAATGGCAAAAATCAATGAATATTGTAAATGCACAAACAGTAATATCTCCACATTGCACGGTGCAATTCTGAAATTTTTTGCTTTTTCCTGCTAATCCTAGCATGATAAAGAAGATTCAAAGAGAGTGAGATGCCAGCTCCTTTCATTCAGTCAGTAGCTTCAAACATTTCTGGTATATGAAAAACATGTTTTTCAATGGCAAAAATCAATGAATATTGTAAATGCACAAACAGTAATATCTCCACATTGCAAGGTGCAATTCTGAAATTTTTTGCTTTTTCCTGCTAATCCTAGCATGATAAAGAAGATTCAAAGAGAGTGAGATGCCAGCTCCTTTCATTCAGTCAGTAGCTTCAAACATTTCTGGTATATGAAAAACATGTTTTTCAATGGCAAAAATCAATGAATATTGTAAATGCACAAACAGTAATATCTCCACATTGCACGGTGCAATTCTGAAATTTTTTGCTTTTTCCTGTTAATCCTAGCATGATAAAGAAGATTCAAAGAGAGTGAGATGCCAGCTCCTTTCATTCAGTCAGTAGCTTCAAACATTTCTGGACGTTTTTCAATGGCAAAAATCAATGAATATTGTAAATGCACAAACAGTAATATCTCCACATTGCACGGTGCAATTCTGAAATTTTTAGCTTTTTCCTGCTAATCCTAGCATGATAAAGAAGATTCAAAGAGAGTGAGATGCCAGCTCCTTTCATTCAGTCAGTAGCTTCAAACATTTCTGGTATATGAAAAACATGTTTTTCAATGGCAAAAATCAATGAATATTGTAAATGCACAAACAGTAATATCTCCACATTGCACGGTGCAATTCTGAAATTTTTTGCTTTTTCCTGCTAATCCTAGCATGATAAAGAAGATTCAAAGAGAGTGAGATGCCAGCTCCTTTCATTCAGTCAGTAGCTTCAAACATTTCTGGTATATGAAAAACATGTTTTTCAATGGCAAAAATCAATGAATATTGTAAATGCACAAACAGTAATATCTCCACATTGCAAGGTGCAATTCTGAAATTTTTAGCTTTTTCCTGTTAATCCTAGCATGATAAAGAAGATTCAAAGAGAGTGAGATGCCAGCTCCTTTCATTCAGTCAGTAGCTTCAAACATTTCTGGTATATGAAAAACATGTTTTTCAATGGCAAAAATCAATGAATATTGTAAATGCACAAACAGTAATATCTCCACATTGCACGGTGCAATTCTGAAATTTTTTGCTTTTTCCTGCTAATCCTAGCATGATAAAGAAGATTCAAAGAGAGTGAGATGCCAGCTCCTTTCATTCAGTCAGTAGCTTCAAACATTTCTGGTATATGAAAAACATGTTTTTCAATGGCAAAAATCAATGAATATTGTAAATGCACAAACAGTAATATCTCCACATTGCACGGTGCAATTCTGAAATTTTTAGCTTTTTCCTGTTAATCCTAGCATGATAAAGAAGATTCAAAGAGAGTGAGATGCCAGCTCCTTTCATTCAGTCAGTAGCTTCAAACATTTCTGGTATATGAAAAACATGTTTTTCAATGGCAAAAATCAATGAATATTGTAAATGCACAAACAGTAATATCTCCACATTGCACGGTGCAATTCTGAAATTTTTAGCTTTTTCCTGCTAATCCTAGCATGATAAAGAAGATTCAAAGAGAGTGAGATGCCAGCTCCTTTCATTCAGTCAGTAGCTTCAAACATTTCTGGTATATGAAAAACATGTTTTTCAATGGCAAAAATCAATGAATATTGTAAATGCACAAACAGTAATATCTCCACATTGCACGGTGCAATTCTGAAATTTTTTGCTTTTTCCTGCTAATCCTAGCATGATAAAGAAGATTCAAAGAGAGTGAGATGCCAGCTCCTTTCATTCAGTCAGTAGCTTCAAACATTTCTGGTATATGAAAAACATGTTTTTCAATGGCAAAAATCAATGAATATTGTAAATGCACAAACAGTAATATCTCCACATTGCAAGGTGCAATTCTGAAATTTTTAGCTTTTTCCTGTTAATCCTAGCATGATAAAGAAGATTCAAAGAGAGTGAGATGCCAGCTCCTTTCATTCAGTCAGTAGCTTCAAACATTTCTGGTATATGAAAAACATGTTTTTCAATGGCAAAAATCAATGAATATTGTAAATGCACAAACAGTAATATCTCCACATTGCACGGTGCAATTCTGAAATTTTTTGCTTTTTCCTGCTAATCCTAGCATGATAAAGAAGATTCAAAGAGAGTGAGATGCCAGCTCCTTTCATTCAGTCAGTAGCTTCAAACATTTCTGGTATATGAAAAACATGTTTTTCAATGGCAAAAATCAATGAATATTGTAAATGCACAAACAGTAATATCTCCACATTGCACGGTGCAATTCTGAAATTTTTTGCTTTTTCCTGCTAATCCTAGCATGATAAAGAAGATTCAAAGAGAGTGAGATGCCAGCTCCTTTCATTCAGTCAGTAGCTTCAAACATTTCTGGTATATGAAAAACATGTTTTTCAATGGCAAAAATCAATGAATATTGTAAATGCACAAACAGTAATATCTCCACATTGCAAGGTGCAATTCTGAAATTTTTAGCTTTTTCCTGTTAATCCTAGCATGATAAAGAAGATTCAAAGAGAGTGAGATGCCAGCTCCTTTCATTCAGTCAGTAGCTTCAAACATTTCTGGTATATGAAAAACATGTTTTTCAATGGCAAAAATCAATGAATATTGTAAATGCACAAACAGTAATATCTCCACATTGCACGGTGCAATTCTGAAATTTTTAGCTTTTTCCTGTTAATCCTAGCATGATAAAGAAGATTCAAAGAGAGTGAGATGCCAGCTCCTTTCATTCAGTCAGTAGCTTCAAACATTTCTGGACGTTTTTCAATGGCAAAAATCAATGAATATTGTAAATGCACAAACAGTAATATCTCCACATTGCACGGTGCAATTCTGAAATTTTTTGCTTTTTCCTGTTAATCCTAGCATGATAAAGAAGATTCAAAGAGAGTGAGATGCCAGCTCCTTTCATTCAGTCAGTAGCTTCAAACATTTCTGGTATATGAAAAACATGTTTTTCAATGGCAAAAATCAATAAATATTGTAAATGCACAAACAGTAATATCTCCACATTGCACAGTGCAATTCTGAAATTTTTAGCTTTTTCCTGCTAATCCTAGCATGATAAAGAAGATTCAAAGAGAGTGAGATGCCAGCTCCTTTCATTCAGTCAGTAGCTTCAAACATTTCTGGTATATGAAAAACATGTTTTTCAATGGCAAAAATCAATGAATATTGTAAATGCACAAACAGTAATATCTCCACATTGCACGGTGCAATTCTGAAATTTTTAGCTTTTTCCTGTTAATCCTAGCATGATAAAGAAGATTCAAAGAGAGTGAGATGCCAGCTCCTTTCATTCAGTCAGTAGCTTCAAACATTTCTGGACGTTTTTCAATGGCAAAAATCAATGAATATTGTAAATGCACAAAGAGTAATATCTCCACATTGCACGGTGCAATTCTGAAATTTTTTGCTTTTTCCTGCTAATCCTAGCATGATAAAGAAGATTCAAAGAGAGTGAGATGCCAGCTCCTTTCATTCAGTCAGTAGCTTCAAACATTTCTGGTATATGAAAAACATGTTTTTCAATGGCAAAAATCAATGAATATTGTAAATGCACAAACAGTAATATCTCCACATTGCAAGGTGCAATTCTGAAATTTTTTGCTTTTTCCTGCTAATCCTAGCATGATAAAGAAGATTCAAAGAGAGTGAGATGCCAGCTCCTTTCATTCAGTCAGTAGCTTCAAACATTTCTGGTATATGAAAAACATGTTTTTCAATGGCAAAAATCAATGAATATTGTAAATGCACAAACAGTAATATCTCCACATTGCACGGTGCAATTCTGAAATTTTTTGCTTTTTCCTGTTAATCCTAGCATGATAAAGAAGATTCAAAGAGAGTGAGATGCCAGCTCCTTTCATTCAGTCAGTAGCTTCAAACATTTCTGGACGTTTTTCAATGGCAAAAATCAATGAATATTGTAAATGCACAAACAGTAATATCTCCACATTGCACGGTGCAATTCTGAAATTTTTAGCTTTTTCCTGCTAATCCTAGCATGATAAAGAAGATTCAAAGAGAGTGAGATGCCAGCTCCTTTCATTCAGTCAGTAGCTTCAAACATTTCTGGTATATGAAAAACATGTTTTTCAATGGCAAAAATCAATGAATATTGTAAATGCACAAACAGTAATATCTCCACAATGCACGGTGCAATTCTGAAATTTTTTGCTTTTTCCTGCTAATCCTAGCATGATAAAGAAGATTCAAAGAGAGTGAGATGCCAGCTCCTTTCATTCAGTCAGTAGCTTCAAACATTTCTGGTATATGAAAAACATGTTTTTCAATGGCAAAAATCAATGAATATTGTAAATGCACAAACAGTAATATCTCCACATTGCAAGGTGCAATTCTGAAATTTTTAGCTTTTTCCTGTTAATCCTAGCATGATAAAGAAGATTCAAAGAGAGTGAGATGCCAGCTCCTTTCATTCAGTCAGTAGCTTCAAACATTTCTGGTATATGAAAAACATGTTTTTCAATGGCAAAAATCAATGAATATTGTAAATTGCACAAACAGTAATATCTCCACATTGCACGGTGCAATTCTGAAATTTTTTGCTTTTTCCTGCTAATCCTAGCATGATAAAGAAGATTCAAAGAGAGTGAGATGCCAGCTCCTTTCATTCAGTCAGTAGCTTCAAACATTTCTGGTATATGAAAAACATGTTTTTCAATGGCAAAAATCAATGAATATTGTAAATGCACAAACAGTAATATCTCCACATTGCACGGTGCAATTCTGAAATTTTTTGCTTTTTCCTGCTAATCCTAGCATGATAAAGAAGATTCAAAGAGAGTGAGATGCCAGCTCCTTTCATTCAGTCAGTAGCTTCAAACATTTCTGGTATATGAAAAACATGTTTTTCAATGGCAAAAATCAATGAATATTGTAAATGCACAAACAGTAATATCTCCACATTGCAAGGTGCAATTCTGAAATTTTTAGCTTTTTCCTGTTAATCCTAGCATGATAAAGAAGATTCAAAGAGAGTGAGATGCCAGCTCCTTTCATTCAGTCAGTAGCTTCAAACATTTCTGGTATATGAAAAACATGTTTTTCAATGGCAAAAATCAATGAATATTGTAAATGCACAAACAGTAATATCTCCACATTGCACGGTGCAATTCTGAAATTTTTTGCTTTTTCCTGCTAATCCTAGCATGATAAAGAAGATTCAAAGAGAGTGAGATGCCAGCTCCTTTCATTCAGTCAGTAGCTTCAAACATTTCTGGACGTTTTTCAATGGCAAAAATCAATGAATATTGTAAATGCACAAACAGTAATATCTCCACATTGCACGGTGCAATTCTGAAATTTTTTGCTTTTTCCTGCTAATCCTAGCATGATAAAGAAGATTCAAAGAGAGTGAGATGCCAGCTCCTTTCATTCAGTCAGTAGCTTCAAACATTTCTGGACGTTTTTCAATGGCAAAAATCAATGAATATTGTAAATGCACAAACAGTAATATCTCCACATTGCACGGTGCAATTCTGAAATTTTTAGCTTTTTCCTGTTAATCCTAGCATGATAAAGAAGATTCAAAGAGAGTGAGATGCCAGCTCCTTTCATTCAGTCAGTAGCTTCAAACATTTCTGGTATATGAAAAACATGTTTTTCAATGGCAAAAATCAATGAATATTGTAAATGCACAAACAGTAATATCTCCACATTGCACGGTGCAATTCTGAAATTTTTAGCTTTTTCCTGTTAATCCTAGCATGATAAAGAAGATTCAAAGAGAGTGAGATGCCAGCTCCTTTCATTCAGTCAGTAGCTTCAAACATTTCTGGTATATGAAAAACATGTTTTTCAATGGCAAAAATCAATGAATATTGTAAATGCACAAACAGTAATATCTCCACATTGCAAGGTGCAATTCTGAAATTTTTTGCTTTTTCCTGTTAATCCTAGCATGATAAAGAAGATTCAAAGAGAGTGAGATGCCAGCTCCTTTCATTCAGTCAGTAGCTTCAAACATTTCTGGTATATGAAAAACATGTTTTTCAATGGCAAAAATCAATGAATATTGTAAATGCACAAACAGTAATATCTCCACATTGCAAGGTGCAATTCTGAAATTTTTTGCTTTTTCCTGTTAATCCTAGCATGATAAAGAAGATTCAAAGAGAGTGAGATGCCAGCTCCTTTCATTCAGTCAGTAGCTTCAAACATTTCTGGTATATGAAAAACATGTTTTTCAATGGCAAAAATCAATGAATATTGTAAATGCACAAACAGTAATATCTCCACATTGCAAGGTGCAATTCTGAAATTTTTTGCTTTTTCCTGCTAATCCTAGCATGATAAAGAAGATTCAAAGAGAGTGAGATGCCAGCTCCTTTCATTCAGTCAGTAGCTTCAAACATTTCTGGTATATGAAAAACATGTTTTTCAATGGCAAAAATCAATGAATATTGTAAATGCACAAACAGTAATATCTCCACATTGCACGGTGCAATTCTGAAATTTTTAGCTTTTTCCTGTTAATCCTAGCATGATAAAGAAGATTCAAAGAGAGTGAGATGCCAGCTCCTTTCATTCAGTCAGTAGCTTCAAACATTTCTGGTATATGAAAAACATGTTTTTCAATGGCAAAAATCAATGAATATTGTAAATGCACAAACAGTAATATCTCCACATTGCACGGTGCAATTCTGAAATTTTTTGCTTTTTCCTGCTAATCCTAGCATGATAAAGAAGATTCAAAGAGAGTGAGATGCCAGCTCCTTTCATTCAGTCAGTAGCTTCAAACATTTCTGGTATATGAAAAACATGTTTTTCAATGGCAAAAATCAATGAATATTGTAAATGCACAAACAGTAATATCTCCACATTGCACGGTGCAATTCTGAAATTTTTAGCTTTTTCCTGTTAATCCTAGCATGATAAAGAAGATTCAAAGAGAGTGAGATGCCAGCTCCTTTCATTCAGTCAGTAGCTTCAAACATTTCTGGTATATGAAAAACATGTTTTTCAATGGCAAAAATCAATGAATATTGTAAATGCACAAACAGTAATATCTCCACATTGCACGGTGCAATTCTGAAATTTTTTGCTTTTTCCTGCTAATCCTAGCATGATAAAGAAGATTCAAAGAGAGTGAGATGCCAGCTCCTTTCATTCAGTCAGTAGCTTCAAACATTTCTGGACGTTTTTCAATGGCAAAAATCAATGAATATTGTAAATGCACAAACAGTAATATCTCCACATTGCACGGTGCAATTCTGAAATTTTTTGCTTTTTCCTGCTAATCCTAGCATGATAAAGAAGATTCAAAGAGAGTGAGATGCCAGCTCCTTTCATTCAGTCAGTAGCTTCAAACATTTCTGGTATATGAAAAACATGTTTTTCAATGGCAAAAATCAATGAATATTGTAAATGCACAAACAGTAATATCTCCACATTGCACGGTGCAATTCTGAAATTTTTTGCTTTTTCCTGCTAATCCTAGCATGATAAAGAAGATTCAAAGAGAGTGAGATGCCAGCTCCTTTCATTCAGTCAGTAGCTTCAAACATTTCTGGTATATGAAAAACATGTTTTTCAATGGCAAAAATCAATGAATATTGTAAATGCACAAACAGTAATATCTCCACATTGCACGGTGCAATTCTGAAATTTTTTGCTTTTTCCTGCTAATCCTAGCATGATAAAGAAGATTCAAAGAGAGTGAGATGCCAGCTCCTTTCATTCAGTCAGTAGCTTCAAACATTTCTGGACGTTTTTCAATGGCAAAAATCAATGAATATTGTAAATGCACAAACAGTAATATCTCCACATTGCAAGGTGCAATTCTGAAATTTTTAGCTTTTTCCTGTTAATCCTAGCATGATAAAGAAGATTCAAAGAGAGTGAGATGCCAGCTCCTTTCATTCAGTCAGTAGCTTCAAACATTTCTGGTATATGAAAAACATGTTTTTCAATGGCAAAAATCAATGAATATTGTAAATGCACAAACAGTAATATCTCCACATTGCACGGTGCAATTCTGAAATTTTTAGCTTTTTCCTGCTAATCCTAGCATGATAAAGAAGATTCAAAGAGAGTGAGATGCCAGCTCCTTTCATTCAGTCAGTAGCTTCAAACATTTCTGGACGTTTTTCAATGGCAAAAATCAATGAATATTGTAAATGCACAAACAGTAATATCTCCACATTGCAAGGTGCAATTCTGAAATTTTTAGCTTTTTCCTGCTAATCCTAGCATGATAAAGAAGATTCAAAGAGAGTGAGATGCCAGCTCCTTTCATTCAGTCAGTAGCTTCAAACATTTCTGGTATATGAAAAACATGTTTTACAATGGCAAAAATCAATGAATATTGTAAATGCACAAACAGTAATATCTCCACATTGCAAGGTGCAATTCTGAAATTTTTAGCTTTTTCCTGCTAATCCTAGCATGATAAAGAAGATTCAAAGAGAGTGAGATGCCAGCTCCTTTCATTCAGTCAGTAGCTTCAAACATTTCTGGTATATGAAAAACATGTTTTTCAATGGCAAAAATCAATGAATATTGTAAATGCACAAACAGTAATATCTCCACATTGCACGGTGCAATTCTGAAATCTTTTGCTTTTTCCTGCTAATCCTAGCATGATAAAGAAGATTCAAAGAGAGTGAGATGCCAGCTCCTTTCATTCAGTCAGTAGCTTCAAACATTTCTGGTATATGAAAAACATGTTTTTCAATGGCAAAAATCAATGAATATTGTAAATGCACAAACAGTAATATCTCCACATTGCAAGGTGCAATTCTGAAATTTTTTGCTTTTTCCTGCTAATCCTAGCATGATAAAGAAGATTCAAAGAGAGTGAGATGCCAGCTCCTTTCATTCAGTCAGTAGCTTCAAACATTTCTGGTATATGAAAAACATGTTTTTCAATGGCAAAAATCAATGAATATTGTAAATGCACAAACAGTAATATCTCCACATTGCACGGTGCAATTCTGAAAATTTTTGCTTTTTCCTGCTAATCCTAGCATGATAAAGAAGATTCAAAGAGAGTGAGATGCCAGCTCCTTTCATTCAGTCAGTAGCTTCAAACATTTCTGGACGTTTTTCAATGGCAAAAATCAATGAATATTGTAAATGCACAAACAGTAATATCTCCACATTGCACGGTGCAATTCTAAAATTTTTAGCTTTTTCCTGTTAATCCTAGCATGATAAAGAAGATTCAAAGAGAGTGAGATGCCAGCTCCTTTCATTCAGTCAGTAGCTTCAAACATTTCTGGTATATGAAAAACATGTTTTTCAATGGCAAAAATCAATGAATATTGTAAATGCACAAACAGTAATATCTCCACATTGCAAGGTGCAATTCTGAAATTTTTTGCTTTTTCCTGCTAATCCTAGCATGATAAAGAAGATTCAAAGAGAGTGAGATGCCAGCTCCTTTCATTCAGTCAGTAGCTTCAAACATTTCTGGTATATGAAAAACATGTTTTTCAATGGCAAAAATCAATGAATATTGTAAATGCACAAACAGTAATATCTCCACATTGCACGGTGCAATTCTGAAATTTTTTGCTTTTTCCTGCTAATCCTAGCATGATAAAGAAGATTCAAAGAGAGTGAGATGCCAGCTCCTTTCATTCAGTCAGTAGCTTCAAACATTTCTGGACGTTTTTCAATGGCAAAAATCAATGAATATTGTAAATGCACAAACAGTAATATCTCCACATTGCAAGGTGCAATTCTGAAATTTTTTGCTTTTTCCTGCTAATCCTAGCATGATAAAGAAGATTCAAAGAGAGTGAGATGCCAGCTCCTTTCATTCAGTCAGTAGCTTCAAACATTTCTGGTATATGAAAAACATGTTTTTCAATGGCAAAAATCAATGAATATTGTAAATGCACAAACAGTAATATCTCCACATTGCACGGTGCAATTCTGAAATTTTTAGCTTTTTCCTGTTAATCCTAGCATGATAAAGAAGATTCAAAGAGAGTGAGATGCCAGCTCCTTTCATTCAGTCAGTAGCTTCAAACATTTCTGGTATATGAAAAACATGTTTTTCAATGGCAAAAATCAATGAATATTGTAAATGCACAAACAGTAATATCTCCACATTGCACGGTGCAATTCTGAAATTTTTTGCTTTTTCCTGCTAATCCTAGCATGATAAAGAAGATTCAAAGAGAGTGAGATGCCAGCTCCTTTCATTCAGTCAGTAGCTTCAAACATTTCTGGACGTTTTTCAATGGCAAAAATCAATGAATATTGTAAATGCACAAACAGTAATATCTCCACATTGCACGGTGCAATTCTGAAATTTTTTGCTCTTTCCTGCTAATCCTAGCATGATAAAGAAGATTCAAAGAGAGTGAGATGCCAGCTCCTTTCATTCAGTCAGTAGCTTCAAACATTTCTGGTATATGAAAAACATGTTTTTCAATGGCAAAAATCAATGAATATTGTAAATGCACAAACAGTAATATCTCCACATTGCAAGGTGCAATTCTGAAATTTTTTGCTTTTTCCTGCTAATCCTAGCATGATAAAGAAGATTCAAAGAGAGTGAGATGCCAGCTCCTTTCATTCAGTCAGTAGCTTCAAACATTTCTGGTATATGAAAAACATGTTTTTCAATGGCAAAAATCAATGAATATTGTAAATGCACAAACAGTAATATCTCCACATTGCACGGTGCAATTCTGAAATTTTTTGCTTTTTCCTGCTAATCCTAGCATGATAAAGAAGATTCAAAGAGAGTGAGATGCCAGCTCCTTTCATTCAGTCAGTAGCTTCAAACATTTCTGGACGTTTTTCAATGGCAAAAATCAATGAATATTGTAAATGCACAAACAGTAATATCTCCACATTGCACGGTGCAATTCTGAAATTTTTAGCTTTTTCCTGTTAATCCTAGCATGATAAAGAAGATTCAAAGAGAGTGAGATGCCAGCTCCTTTCATTCAGTCAGTAGCTTCAAACATTTCTGGTATATGAAAAACATGTTTTTCAAAGGCAAAAATCAATGAATATTGTAAATGCACAAACAGTAATATCTCCACATTGCAAGGTGCAATTCTGAAATTTTTTGCTTTTTCCTGCTAATCCTAGCATGATAAAGAAGATTCAAAGAGAGTGAGATGCCAGCTCCTTTCATTCAGTCAGTAGCTTCAAACATTTCTGGTATATGAAAAACATGTTTTTCAATGGCAAAAATCAATGAATATTGTAAATGCACAAACAGTAATATCTCCACATTGCACGGTGCAATTCTGAAATTTTTAGCTTTTTCCTGTTAATCCTAGCATGATAAAGAAGATTCAAAGAGAGTGAGACGCCAGCTCCTTTCATTCAGTCAGTAGCTTCAAACATTTCTGGACGTTTTTCAATGGCAAAAATCAATGAATATTGTAAATGCACAAACAGTAATATCTCCACATTGCACGGTGCAATTCTGAAATTTTTAGCTTTTTCCTGTTAATCCTAGCATGATAAAGAAGATTCAAAGAGAGTGAGATGCCAGCTCCTTTCATTCAGTCAGTAGCTTCAAACATTTCTGGTATATGAAAAACATGTTTTTCAATGGCAAAAATCAATGAACATTGTAAATGCACAAACAGTAATATCTCCACATTGCAAGGTGCAATTCTGAAATTTTTTGCTTTTTCCTGTTAATCCTAGCATGATAAAGAAGATTCAAAGAGAGTGAGATGCCAGCTCCTTTCATTCAGTCAGTAGCTTCAAACATTTCTGGTATATGAAAAACATGTTTTTCAATGGCAAAAATCAATGAATATTGTAAATGCACAAACAGTAATATCTCCACATTGCAAGGTGCAATTCTGAAATTTTTAGCTTTTTCCTGTTAATCCTAGCATGATAAAGAAGATTCAAAGAGAGTGAGATGCCAGCTCCTTTCATTCAGTCAGTAGCTTCAAACATTTCTGGTATATGAAAAACATGTTTTTCAATGGCAAAAATCAATGAATATTGTAAATGCACAAACAGTAATATCTCCACATTGCACGGTGCAATTCTGAAATTTTTTGCTTTTTCCTGCTAATCCTAGCATGATAAAGAAGATTCAAAGAGAGTGAGATGCCAGCTCCTTTCATTCAGTCAGTAGCTTCAAACATTTCTGGACGTTTTTCAATGGCAAAAATCAATGAATATTGTAAATGCACAAACAGTAATATCTCCACATTGCAAGGTGCAATTCTGAAATTTTTTGCTTTTTCCTGCTAATCCTAGCATGATAAAGAAGATTCAAAGAGAGTGAGATGCCAGCTCCTTTCATTCAGTCAGTAGCTTCAAACATTTCTGGTATATGAAAAACATGTTTTTCAATGGCAAAAATCAATGAATATTGTAAATGCACAAACAGTAATATCTCCACATTGCACGGTGCAATTCTGAAATTTTTTGCTTTTTCCTGCTAATCCTAGCATGATAAAGAAGATTCAAAGAGAGTGAGATGCCAGCTCCTTTCATTCAGTCAGTAGCTTCAAACATTTCTGGACGTTTTTCAATGGCAAAAATCAATGAATATTGTAAATGCACAAACAGTAATATCTCCACATTGCACGGTGCAATTCTGAAATTTTTAGCTTTTTCCTGTTAATCCTAGCATGATAAAGAAGATTCAAAGAGAGTGAGATGCCAGCTCCTTTCATTCAGTCAGTAGCTTCAAACATTTCTGGTATATGAAAAACATGTTTTTCAATGGCAAAAATCAATGAATATTGTAAATGCACAAACAGTAATATCTCCACATTGCAAGGTGCAATTCTGAAATTTTTTGCTTTTTCCTGCTAATCCTAGCATGATAAAGAAGATTCAAAGAGAGTGAGATGCCAGCTCCTTTCATTCAGTCAGTAGCTTCAAACATTTCTGGTATATGAAAAACATGTTTTTCAATGGCAAAAATCAATGAATATTGTAAATGCACAAACAGTAATATCTCCACATTGCAAGGTGCAATTCTGAAATTTTTAGCTTTTTCCTGTTAATCCTAGCATGATAAAGAAGATTCAAAGAGAGTGAGATGCCAGCTCCTTTCATTCAGTCAGTAGCTTCAAACATTTCTGGACGTTTTTCAATGGCAAAAATCAATGAATATTGTAAATGCACAAACAGTAATATCTCCACATTGCAAGGTGCAATTCTGAAATTTTTTGCTTTTTCCTGCTAATCCTAGCATGATAAAGAAGATTCAAAGAGAGTGAGATGCCAGCTTCTTTCATTCAGTCAGTAGCTTCAAACATTTCTGGACGTTTTTCAATGGCAAAAATCAATGAATATTGTAAATGCACAAACAGTAATATCTCCACATTGCACGGTGCAATTCTGAAATTTTTAGCTTTTTCCTGTTAATCCTAGCATGATAAAGAAGATTCAAAGAGAGTGAGATGCCAGCTCCTTTCATTCAGTCAGTAGCTTCAAACATTTCTGGTATATGAAAAACATGTTTTTCAATGGCAAAAATCAATGAATATTGTAAATGCACAAACAGTAATATCTCCACATTGCAAGGTGCAATTCTGAAATTTTTTGCTTTTTCCTGCTAATCCTAGCATGATAAAGAAGATTCAAAGAGAGTGAGATGCCAGCTCCTTTCATTCAGTCAGTAGCTTCAAACATTTCTGGTATATGAAAAACATGTTTTTCAATGGCAAAAATCAATGAATATTGTAAATGCACAAACAGTAATATCTCCACATTGCAAGGTGCAATTCTGAAATTTTTAGCTTTTTCCTGTTAATCCTAGCATGATAAAGAAGATTCAAAGAGAGTGAGATGCCAGCTCCTTTCATTCAGTCAGTAGCTTCAAACATTTCTGGACGTTTTTCAATGGCAAAAATCAATGAATATTGTAAATGCACAAACAGTAATATCTCCACATTGCAAGGTGCAATTCTGAAATTTTTTGCTTTTTCCTGCTAATCCTAGCATGATAAAGAAGATTCAAAGAGAGTGAGATGCCAGCTCCTTTCATTCAGTCAGTAGCTTCAAACATTTCTGGTATATGAAAAACATGTTTTTCAATGGCAAAAATCAATGAATATTGTAAATGCACAAACAGTAATATCTCCACATTGCACGGTGCAATTCTGAAATTTTTTGCTTTTTCCTGCTAATCCTAGCATGATAAAGAAGATTCAAAGAGAGTGAGATGCCAGCTCCTTTCATTCAGTCAGTAGCTTCAAACATTTCTGGTATATGAAAAACATGTTTTTCAATGGCAAAAATCAATGAATATTGTAAATGCACAAACAGTAATATCTCCACATTGCAAGGTGCAATTCTGAAATTTTTAGCTTTTTCCTGTTAATCCTAGCATGATAAAGAAGATTCAAAGAGAGTGAGATGCCAGCTCCTTTCATTCAGTCAGTAGCTTCAAACATTTCTGGACGTTTTTCAATGGCAAAAATCAATGAATATTGTAAATGCACAAACAGTAATATCTCCACATTGCAAGGTGCAATTCTGAAATTTTTAGCTTTTTCCTGCTAATCCTAGCATGATAAAGAAGATTCAAAGAGAGTGAGATGCCAGCTCCTTTCATTCAGTCAGTAGCTTCAAACATTTCTGGTATATGAAAAACATGTTTTTCAATGGCAAAAATCAATGAATATTGTAAATGCACAAACAGTAATATCTCCACATTGCAAGGTGCAATTCTGAAATTTTTAGCTTTTTCCTGTTAATCCTAGCATGATAAAGAAGATTCAAAGAGAGTGAGATGCCAGCTCCTTTCATTCAGTCAGTAGCTTCAAACATTTCTGGACGTTTTTCAATGGCAAAAATCAATGAATATTGTAAATGCACAAACAGTAATATCTCCACATTGCACGGTGCAATTCTGAAATTTTTAGCTTTTTCCTGTTAATCCTAGCATGATAAAGAAGATTCAAAGAGAGTGAGATGCCAGCTCCTTTCATTCAGTCAGTAGCTTCAAACATTTCTGGTATATGAAAAACATGTTTTTCAATGGCAAAAATCAATGAATATTGTAAATGCACAAACAGTAATATCTCCACATTGCACGGTGCAATTCTGAAATTTTTTGCTTTTTCCTGCTAATCCTAGCATGATAAAGAAGATTCAAAGAGAGTGAGATTCCAGCTCCTTTCATTCAGTCAGTAGCTTCAAACATTTCTGGACGTTTTTCAATGGCAAAAATCAATGAATATTGTAAATGCACAAACAGTAATATCTCCACATTGCACGGTGCAATTCTGAAATTTTTAGCTTTTTCCTGTTAATCCTAGCATGATAAAGAAGATTCAAAGAGAGTGAGATGCCAGCTCCTTTCATTCAGTCAGTAGCTTCAAACATTTCTGGTATATGAAAAACATGTTTTTCAATGGCAAAAATCAATGAATATTGTAAATGCACAAACAGTAATATCTCCACATTGCACGGTGCAATTCTGAAATTTTTTGCTTTTTCCTGCTAATCCTAGCATGATAAAGAAGATTCAAAGAGAGTGAGATGCCAGCTCCTTTCATTCAGTCAGTAGCTTCAAACATTTCTGGTATATGAAAAACATGTTTTTCAATGGCAAAAATCAATGAATATTGTAAATGCACAAACAGTAATATCTCCACATTGCACGGTGCAATTCTGAAATTTTTTGCTTTTTCCTGCTAATCCTAGCATGATAAAGAAGATTCAAAGAGAGTGAGCTGCCAGCTCCTTTCATTCAGTCAGTAGCTTCAAACATTTCTGGTATATGAAAAACATGTTTTTCAATGGCAAAAATCAATGAATATTGTAAATGCACAAACAGTAATATCTCCACATTGCACGGTGCAATTCTGAAATTTTTAGCTTTTTCCTGCTAATCCTAGCATGATAAAGAAGATTCAAAGAGAGTGAGATGCCAGCTCCTTTCATTCAGTCAGTAGCTTCAAACATTTCTGGTATATGAAAAACATGTTTTTCAATGGCAAAAATCAATGAATATTGTAAATGCACAAACAGTAATATCTCCACATTGCACGGTGCAATTCTGAAATTTTTAGCTTTTTCCTGTTAATCCTAGCATGATAAAGAAGATTCAAAGAGAGTGAGATGCCAGCTCCTTTCATTCAGTCAGTAGCTTCAAACATTTCTGGTATATGAAAAACATGTTTTTCAATGGCAAAAATCAATGAATATTGTAAATGCACAAACAGTAATATCTCCACATTGCACGGTGCAATTCTGAAATTTTTTGCTTTTTCCTGCTAATCCTAGCATGATAAAGAAGATTCAAAGAGAGTGAGATGCCAGCTCCTTTCATTCAGTCAGTAGCTTCAAACATTTCTGGACGTTTTTCAATGGCAAAAATCAATGAATATTGTAAATGCACAAACAGTAATATCTCCACATTGCAAGGTGCAATTCTGAAATTTTTAGCTTTTTCCTGTTAATCCTAGCATGATAAAGAAGATTCAAAGAGAGTGAGATGCCAGCTCCTTTCATTCAGTCAGTAGCTTCAAACATTTCTGGACGTTTTTCAATGGCAAAAATCAATGAATATTGTAAATGCACAAACAGTAATATCTCCACATTGCACGGTGCAATTCTGAAATTTTTTGCTTTTTCCTGCTAATCCTAGCATGATAAAGAAGATTCAAAGAGAGTGAGATGCCAGCTCCTTTCATTCAGTCAGTAGCTTCAAACATTTCTGGTATATGAAAAACATGTTTTTCAATGGCAAAAATCAATGAATATTGTAAATGCACAAACAGTAATATCTCCACATTGCAAGGTGCAATTCTGAAATTTTTAGCTTTTTCCTGTTAATCCTAGCATGATAAAGAAGATTCAAAGAGAGTGAGATGCCAGCTCCTTTCATTCAGTCAGTAGCTTCAAACATTTCTGGTATATGAAAAACATGTTTTTCAATGGCAAAAATCAATGAATATTGTAAATGCACAAACAGTAATATCTCCACATTGCAAGGTGCAATTCTGAAATTTTTAGCTTTTTCCTGTTAATCCTAGCATGATAAAGAAGATTCAAAGAGAGTGAGATGCCAGCTCCTTTCATTCAGTCAGTAGCTTCAAACATTTCTGGTATATGAAAAACATGTTTTTCAATGGCAAAAATCAATGAATATTGTAAATGCACAAACAGTAATATCTCCACATTGCAAGGTGCAATTCTGAAATTTTTAGCTTTTTCCTGTTAATCCTAGCATGATAAAGAAGATTCAAAGAGAGTGAGATGCCAGCTCCTTTCATTCAGTCAGTAGCTTCAAACATTTCTGGTATATGAAAAACATGTTTTTCAATGGCAAAAATCAATGAATATTGTAAATGCACAAACAGTAATATCTCCACATTGCACGGTGCAATTCTGAAATTTTTAGCTTTTTCCTGTTAATCCTAGCATGATAAAGAAGATTCAAAGAGAGTGAGATGCCAGCTCCTTTCATTCAGTCAGTAGCTTCAAACATTTCTGGTATATGAAAAACATGTTTTTCAATGGCAAAAATCAATGAATATTGTAAATGCACAAACAGTAATATCTCCACATTGCACGGTGCAATTCTGAAATTTTTAGCTTTTTCCTGTTAATCCTAGCATGATAAAGAAGATTCAAAGAGAGTGAGATGCCAGCTCCTTTCATTCAGTCAGTAGCTTCAAACATTTCTGGACGTTTTTCAATGGCAAAAATCAATGAATATTGTAAATGCACAAACAGTAATATCTCCACATTGCACGGTGCAATTCTGAAATTTTTTGCTTTTTCCTGCTAATCCTAGCATGATAAAGAAGATTCAAAGAGAGTGAGATGCCAGCTCCTTTCATTCAGTCAGTAGCTTCAAACATTTCTGGTATATGAAAAACATGTTTTTCAATGGCAAAAATCAATGAATATTGTAAATGCACAAACAGTAATATCTCCACATTGCAAGGTGCAATTCTGAAATTTTTAGCTTTTTCCTGTTAATCCTAGCATGATAAAGAAGATTCAAAGAGAGTGAGATGCCAGCTCCTTTCATTCAGTCAGTAGCTTCAAACATTTCTGGTATATGAAAAACATGTTTTTCAATGGCAAAAATCAATGAATATTGTAAATGCACAAACAGTAATATCTCCACATTGCACGGTGCAATTCTGAAATTTTTAGCTTTTTCCTGTTAATCCTAGCATGATAAAGAAGATTCAAAGAGAGTGAGATGCCAGCTCCTTTCATTCAGTCAGTAGCTTCAAACATTTCTGGTATATGAAAAACATGTTTTTCAATGGCAAAAATCAATGAATATTGTAAATGCACAAACAGTAATATCTCCACATTGCACGGTGCAATTCTGAAATTTTTTGCTTTTTCCTGTTAATCCTAGCATGATAAAGAAGATTCAAAGAGAGTGAGATGCCAGCTCCTTTCATTCAGTCAGTAGCTTCAAACATTTCTGGTATATGAAAAACATGTTTTTCAATGGCAAAAATCAATGAATATTGTAAATGCACAAACAGTAATATCTCCACATTGCACGGTGCAATTCTGAAATTTTTTGCTTTTTCCTGCTAATCCTAGCATGATAAAGAAGATTCAAAGAGAGTGAGATGCCAGCTCCTTTCATTCAGTCAGTAGCTTCAAACATTTCTGGTATATGAAAAACATGTTTTTCAATGGCAAAAATCAATGAATATTGTAAATGCACAAACAGTAATATCTCCACATTGCACGGTGCAATTCTGAAATTTTTTGCTTTTTCCTGTTAATCCTAGCATGATAAAGAAGATTCAAAGAGAGTGAGTTCCCAGCTCCTTTCATTCAGTCAGTAGCTTCAAACATTTCTGGTATATGAAAAACATGTTTTTCAATGGCAAAAATCAATGAATATTGTAAATGCACAAACAGTAATATCTCCACATTGCACGGTGCAATTCTGAAATTTTTAGCTTTTTCCTGTTAATCCTAGCATGATAAAGAAGATTCAAAGAGAGTGAGATGCCAGCTCCTTTCATTCAGTCAGTAGCTTCAAACATTTCTGGTATATGAAAAACATGTTTTTCAATGGCAAAAATCAATGAATATTGTAAATGCACAAACAGTAATATCTCCACATTGCAAGGTGCAATTCTGAAATTTTTAGCTTTTTCCTGTTAATCCTAGCATGATAAAGAAGATTCAAAGAGAGTGAGATGCCAGCTCCTTTCATTCAGTCAGTAGCTTCAAACATTTCTGGTATATGAAAAACATGTTTTTCAATGGCAAAAATCAATGAATATTGTAAATGCACAAACAGTAATATCTCCACATTGCAAGGTGCAATTCTGAAATTTTTTGCTTTTTCCTGTTTATCCTAGCATGATAAAGAAGATTCAAAGAGAGTGAGATGCCAGCTCCTTTCATTCAGTCAGTAGCTTCAAACATTTCTGGTATATGAAAAACATGTTTTTCAATGGCAAAAATCAATGAATATTGTAAATGCACAAACAGTAATATCTCCACATTGCAAGGTGCAATTCTGAAATTTTTTGCTTTTTCCTGCTAATCCTAGCATGATAAAGAAGATTCAAAGAGAGTGAGATGCCAGCTCCTTTCATTCAGTCAGTAGCTTCAAACATTTCTGGACGTTTTTCAATGGCAAAAATCAATGAATATTGTAAATGCACAAACAGTAATATCTCCACATTGCACGGTGCAATTCTGAAATTTTTTGCTTTTTCCTGCTAATCCTAGCATGATAAAGAAGATTCAAAGAGAGTGAGATGCCAGCTCCTTTCATTCAGTCAGTAGCTTCAAACATTTCTGGTATATGAAAAACATGTTTTTCAATGGCAAAAATCAATGAATATTGTAAATGCACAAACAGTAATATCTCCACATTGCACGGTGCAATTCTGAAATTTTTTGCTTTTTCCTGTTAATCCTAGCATGATAAAGAAGATTCAAAGAGAGTGAGATGCCAGCTCCTTTCATTCAGTCAGTAGCTTCAAACATTTCTGGTATATGAAAAACATGTTTTTCAATGGCAAAAATCAATGAATATTGTAAATGCACAAACAGTAATATCTCCACATTGCAAGGTGCAATTCTGAAATTTTTAGCTTTTTCCTGTTAATCCTAGCATGATAAAGAAGATTCAAAGAGAGTGAGATGCCAGCTCCTTTCATTCAGTCAGTAGCTTCAAACATTTCTGGTATATGAAAAACATGTTTTTCAATGGCAAAAATCAATGAATATTGTAAATGCACAAACAGTAATATCTCCACATTGCACGGTTGCAATTCTGAAATTTTTTGCTTTTTCCTGCTAATCCTAGCATGATAAAGAAGATTCAAAGAGAGTGAGATGCCAGCTCCTTTCATTCAGTCAGTAGCTTCAAACATTTCTGGTATATGAAAAACATGTTTTTCAATGGCAAAAATCAATGAATATTGTAAATGCACAAACAGTAATATCTCCACATTGCAAGGTGCAATTCTGAAATTTTTAGCTTTTTCCTGCTAATCCTAGCATGATAAAGAAGATTCAAAGAGAGTGAGATGCCAGCTCCTTTCATTCAGTCAGTAGCTTCAAACATTTCTGGACGTTTTTCAATGGCAAAAATCAATGAATATTGTAAATGCACAAACAGTAATATCTCCACATTGCACGGTGCAATTCTGAAATTTTTTGCTTTTTCCTGCTAATCCTAGCATGATAAAGAAGATTCAAAGAGAGTGAGATGCCAGCTCCTTTCATTCAGTCAGTAGCTTCAAACATTTCTGGTATATGAAAAACATGTTTTTCAATGGCAAAAATCAATGAATATTGTAAATGCACAAACAGTAATATCTCCACATTGCAAGGTGCAATTCTGAAATTTTTAGCTTTTTCCTGTTAATCCTAGCATGATAAAGAAGATTCAAAGAGAGTGAGATGCCAGCTCCTTTCATTCAGTCAGTAGCTTCAAACATTTCTGGTATATGAAAAACATGTTTTTCAATGGCAAAAATCAATGAATATTGTAAATGCACAAACAGTAATATCTCCACATTGCACGTTGCAATTCTGAAATTTTTTGCTTTTTCCTGCTAATCCTAGCATGATAAAGAAGATTCAAAGAGAGTGAGATGCCAGCTCCTTTCATTCAGTCAGTAGCTTCAAACATTTCTGGTATATGAAAAACATGTTTTTCAATGGCAAAAATCAATGAATATTGTAAATGCACAAACAGTAATATCTCCACATTGCACGGTGCAATTCTGAAATTTTTAGCTTTTTCCTGCTAATCCTAGCATGATAAAGAAGATTCAAAGAGAGTGAGATGCCAGCTCCTTTCATTCAGTCAGTAGCTTCAAACATTTCTGGTATATGAAAAACATGTTTTTCAATGGCAAAAATCAATGAATATTGTAAATGCACAAACAGTAATATCTCCACATTGCACGGTGCAATTCTGAAATTTTTTGCTTTTTCCTGTTAATCCTAGCATGATAAAGAAGATTCAAAGAGAGTGAGATGCCAGCTCCTTTCATTCAGTCAGTAGCTTCAAACATTTCTGGTATATGAAAAACATGTTTTTCAATGGCAAAAATCAATGAATATTGTAAATGCACAAACAGTAATATCTCCACATTGCACGGTGCAATTCTGAAATTTTTAGCTTTTTCCTGTTAATCCTAGCATGATAAAGAAGATTCAAAGAGAGTGAGATGCCAGCTCCTTTCATTCAGTCAGTAGCTTCAAACATTTCTGGTATATGAAAAACATGTTTTTCAATGGCAAAAATCAATGAATATTGTAAATGCACAAACAGTAATATCTCCACATTGCAAGGTGCAATTCTGAAATTTTTAGCTTTTTCCTGCTAATCCTAGCATGATAAAGAAGATTCAAAGAGAGTGAGATGCCAGCTCCTTTCATTCAGTCAGTAGCTTCAAACATTTCTGGTATATGAAAAACATGTTTTTCAATGGCAAAAATCAATGAATATTGTAAATGCACAAACAGTAATATCTCCACATTGCAAGGTGCAATTCTGAAATTTTTAGCTTTTTCCTGTTAATCCTAGCATGATAAAGAAGATTCAAAGAGAGTGAGATGCCAGCTCCTTTCATTCAGTCAGTAGCTTCAAACATTTCTGGTATATGAAAAACATGTTTTTCAATGGCAAAAATCAATGAATATTGTAAATGCACAAACAGTAATATCTCCACATTGCAAGGTGCAATTCTGAAATTTTTAGCTTTTTCCTGCTAATCCTAGCATGATAAAGAAGATTCAAAGAGAGTGAGATGCCAGCTCCTTTCATTCAGTCAGTAGCTTCAAACATTTCTGGTATATGAAAAACATGTTTTTCAATGGCAAAAATCAATGAATATTGTAAATGCACAAACAGTAATATCTCCACATTGCACGGTGCAATTCTGAAATTTTTTGCTTTTTCCTGCTAAACCTAGCATGATAAAGAAGATTCAAAGAGAGTGAGATGCCAGCTCCTTTCATTCAGTCAGTAGCTTCAAACATTTCTGGACGTTTTTCAATGGCAAAAATCAATGAATATTGTAAATGCACAAACAGTAATATCTCCACATTGCAAGGTGCAATTCTGAAATTTTTTGCTTTTTCCTGCTAATCCTAGCATGATAAAGAAGATTCAAAGAGAGTGAGATGCCAGCTCCTTTCATTCAGTCAGTAGCTTCAAACATTTCTGGTATATGAAAAACATGTTTTTCAATGGCAAAAATCAATGAATATTGTAAATGCACAAACAGTAATATCTCCACATTGCACGGTGCAATTCTGAAATTTTTAGCTTTTTCCTGTTAATCCTAGCATGATAAAGAAGATTCAAAGAGAGTGAGATGCCAGCTCCTTTCATTCAGTCAGTAGCTTCAAACATTTCTGGTATATGAAAAACATGTTTTTCAATGGCAAAAATCAATGAATATTGTAAATGCACAAACAGTAATATCTCCACATTGCACGGTGCAATTCTGAAATTTTTAGCTTTTTCCTGTTAATCCTAGCATGATAAAGAAGATTCAAAGAGAGTGAGATGCCAGCTCCTTTCATTCAGTCAGTAGCTTCAAACATTTCTGGACGTTTTTCAATGGCAAAAATCAATGAATATTGTAAATGCACAAACAGTAATATCTCCACATTGCACGGTGCAATTCTGAAATTTTTAGCTTTTTCCTGTTAATCCTAGCATGATAAAGAAGATTCAAAGAGAGTGAGATGCCAGCTCCTTTCATTCAGTCAGTAGCTTCAAACATTTCTGGTATATGAAAAACATGTTTTTCAATGGCAAAAATCAATGAATATTGTAAATGCACAAACAGTAATATCTCCACATTGCAAGGTGCAATTCTGAAATTTTTTGCTTTTTCCTGTTAATCCTAGCATGATAAAGAAGATTCAAAGAGAGTGAGATGCCAGCTCCTTTCATTCAGTCAGTAGCTTCAAACATTTCTGGTATATGAAAAACATGTTTTTCAATGGCAAAAATCAATGAATATTGTAAATGCACAAACAGTAATATCTCCACATTGCAAGGTGCAATTCTGAAATTTTTAGCTTTTTCCTGTTAATCCTAGCATGATAAAGAAGATTCAAAGAGAGTGAGATGCCAGCTCCTTTCATTCAGTCAGTAGCTTCAAACATTTCTGGACGTTTTTCAATGGCAAAAATCAATGAATATTGTAAATGCACAAACAGTAATATCTCCACATTGCACGGTGCAATTCTGAAATTTTTAGCTTTTTCCTGTTAATCCTAGCATGATAAAGAAGATTCAAATAGAGTGAGATGCCAGCTCCTTTCATTCAGTCAGTAGCTTCAAACATTTCTGGTATATGAAAAACATGTTTTTCAATGGCAAAAATCAATGAATATTGTAAATGCACAAACAGTAATATCTCCACATTGCAAGGTGCAATTCTGAAATTTTTTGCTTTTTCCTGTTAATCCTAGCATGATAAAGAAGATTCAAAGAGAGTGAGATGCCAGCTCCTTTCATTCAGTCAGTAGCTTCAAACATTTCTGGTATATGAAAAACATGTTTTTCAATGGCAAAAATCAATGAATATTGTAAATGCACAAACAGTAATATCTCCACATTGCACGGTGCAATTCTGAAATTTTTTGCTTTTTCCTGTTAATCCTAGCATGATAAAGAAGATTCAAAGAGAGTGAGATGCCAGCTCCTTTCATTCAGTCAGTAGCTTCAAACATTTCTGGACGTTTTTCAATGGCAAAAATCAATGAATATTGTAAATGCACAAACAGTAATATCTCCACATTGCAAGGTGCAATTCTGAAATTTTTAGCTTTTTCCTGTTAATCCTAGCATGATAAAGAAGATTCAAAGAGAGTGAGATGCCAGCTCCTTTCATTCAGTCAGTAGCTTCAAACATTTCTGGTATATGAAAAACATGTTTTTCAATGGCAAAAATCAATGAATATTGTAAATGCACAAACAGTAATATCTCCACATTGCACGGTGCAATTCTGAAATTTTTTGCTTTTTCCTGCTAATCCTAGCATGATAAAGAAGATTCAAAGAGAGTGAGATGCCAGCTCCTTTCATTCAGTCAGTAGCTTCAAACATTTCTGGACGTTTTTCAATGGCAAAAATCAATGAATATTGTAAATGCACAAACAGTAATATCTCCACATTGCACGGTGCAATTCTGAAATTTTTAGCTTTTTCCTGTTAATCCTAGCATGATAAAGAAGATTCAAAGAGAGTGAGATGCCAGCTCCTTTCATTCAGTCAGTAGCTTCAAACATTTCTGGTATATGAAAAACATGTTTTTCAATGGCAAAAATCAATGAATATTGTAAATGCACAGTAATATCTCCACATTGCACGGTGCAATTCTGAAATTTTTTGCTTTTTCCTGCTAATCCTAGCATGATAAAGAAGATTCAAAGAGAGTGAGATGCCAGCTCCTTTCATTCAGTCAGTAGCTTCAAACATTTCTGGACGTTTTTCAATGGCAAAAATCAATGAATATTGTAAATGCACAAACAGTAATATCTCCACATTGCAAGGTGCAATTCTGAAATTTTTTGCTTTTTCCTGCTAATCCTAGCATGATAAAGAAGATTCAAAGAGAGTGAGATGCCAGCTCCTTTCATTCAGTCAGTAGCTTCAAACATTTCTGGTATATGAAAAACATGTTTTTCAATGGCAAAAATCAATGAATATTGTAAATGCACAAACAGTAATATCTCCACATTGCACGGTGCAATTCTGAAATTTTTAGCTTTTTCCTGTTAATCCTAGCATGATAAAGAAGATTCAAAGAGAGTGAGATGCCAGCTCCTTTCATTCAGTCAGTAGCTTCAAACATTTCTGGTATATGAAAAACATGTTTTTCAATGGCAAAAATCAATGAATATTGTAAATGCACAAACAGTAATATCTCCACATTGCACGGTGCAATTCTGAAATTTTTTGCTTTTTCCTGCTAATCCTAGCATGATAAAGAAGATTCAAAGAGAGTGAGATGCCAGCTCCTTTCATTCAGTCAGTAGCTTCAAACATTTCTGGACGTTTTTCAATGGCAAAAATCAATGAATATTGTAAATGCACAAACAGTAATATCTCCACATTGCACGGTGCAATTCTGAAATTTTTAGCTTTTTCCTGTTAATCCTAGCATGATAAAGAAGATTCAAAGAGAGTGAGATGCCAGCTCCTTTCATTCAGTCAGTAGCTTCAAACATTTCTGGTATATGAAAAACATGTTTTTCAATGGCAAAAATCAATGAATATTGTAAATGCACAAACAGTAATATCTCCACATTGCAAGGTGCAATTCTGAAATTTTTTGCTTTTTCCTGCTAATCCTAGCATGATAAAGAAGATTCAAAGAGAGTGAGATGCCAGCTCCTTTCATTCAGTAAGTAGCTTCAAACATTTCTGGTATATGAAAAACATGTTTTTCAATGGCAAAAATCAATGAATATTGTAAATGCACAAACAGTAATATCTCCACATTGCACGGTGCAATTCTGAAATTTTTTGCTTTTTCCTGCTAATCCTAGCATGATAAAGAAGATTCAAAGAGAGTGAGATGCCAGCTCCTTTCATTCAGTCAGTAGCTTCAAACATTTCTGGACGTTTTTCAATGGCAAAAATCAATGAATATTGTAAATGCACAAACAGTAATATCTCCACATTGCACGGTGCAATTCTGAAATTTTTAGCTTTTTCCTGTTAATCCTAGCATGATAAAGAAGATTCAAAGAGAGTGAGATGCCAGCTCCTTTCATTCAGTCAGTAGCTTCAAACATTTCTGGTATATGAAAAACATGTTTTTCAATGGCAAAAATCAATGAATATTGTAAATGCACAAACAGTAATATCTCCACATTGCAAGGTGCAATTCTGAAATTTTTTGCTTTTTCCTGCTAATCCTAGCATGATAAAGAAGATTCAAAGAGAGTGAGATGCCAGCTCCTTTCATTCAGTCAGTAGCTTCAAACATTTCTGGTATATGAAAAACATGTTTTTCAATGGCAAAAATCAATGAATATTGTAAATGCACAAACAGTAATATCTCCACATTGCAAGGTGCAATTCTGAAATTTTTAGCTTTTTCCTGTTAATCCTAGCATGATAAAGAAGATTCAAAGAGAGTGAGATGCCAGCTCCTTTCATTCAGTCAGTAGCTTCAAACATTTCTGGACGTTTTTCAATGGCAAAAATCAATGAATATTGTAAATGCACAAACAGTAATATCTCCACATTGCAAGGTGCAATTCTGAAATTTTTTGCTTTTTCCTGCTAATCCTAGCATGATAAAGAAGATTCAAAGAGAGTGAGATGCCAGCTCCTTTCATTCAGTCAGTAGCTTCAAACATTTCTGGTATATGAAAAACATGTTTTTCAATGGCAAAAATCAATGAATATTGTAAATGCACAAACAGTAATATCTCCACATTGCAAGGTGCAATTCTGAAATTTTTAGCTTTTTCCTGCTAATCCTAGCATGATAAAGAAGATTCAAAGAGAGTGAGATGCCAGCTCCTTTCATTCAGTCAGTAGCTTCAAACATTTCTGGACGTTTTTCAATGGCAAAAATCAATGAATATTGTAAATGCACAAACAGTAATATCTCCACATTGCACGGTACAATTCTGAAATTTTTAGCTTTTTCCTGTTAATCCTAGCATGATAAAGAAGATTCAAAGAGAGTGAGATGCCAGCTCCTTTCATTCAGTCAGTAGCTTCAAACATTTCTGGTATATGAAAAACATGTTTTTCAATGGCAAAAATCAATGAATATTGTAAATGCACAAACAGTAATATCTCCACATTGCAAGGTGCAATTCTGAAATTTTTAGCTTTTTCCTGTTAATCCTAGCATGATAAAGAAGATTCAAAGAGAGTGAGATGCCAGCTCCTTTCATTCAGTCAGTAGCTTCAAACATTTCTGGTATATGAAAAACATGTTTTTCAATGGCAAAAATCAATGAATATTGTAAATGCACAAACAGTAATATCTCCACATTGCAAGGTGCAATTCTGAAATTTTTAGCTTTTTCCTGCTAATCCTAGCATGATAAAGAAGATTCAAAGAGAGTGAGATGCCAGCTCCTTTCATTCAGTCAGTAGCTTCAAACATTTCTGGTATATGAAAAACATGTTTTTCAATGGCAAAAATCAATGAATATTGTAAATGCACAAACAGTAATATCTCCACATTGCACGGTGCAATTCTGAAATTTTTAGCTTTTTCCTGTTAATCCTAGCATGATAAAGAAGATTCAAAGAGAGTGAGATGCCAGCTCCTTTCATTCAGTCAGTAGCTTCAAACATTTCTGGTATATGAAAAACATGTTTTTCAATGGCAAAAATCAATGAATATTGTAAATGCACAAACAGTAATATCTCCACATTGCAAGGTGCAATTCTGAAATTTTTAGCTTTTTCCTGTTAATCCTAGCATGATAAAGAAGATTCAAAGAGAGTGAGATGCCAGCTCCTTTCATTCAGTCAGTAGCTTCAAACATTTCTGGTATATGAAAAACATGTTTTTCAATGGCAAAAATCAATGAATATTGTAAATGCACAAACAGTAATATCTCCACATTGCAAGGTGCAATTCTGAAATTTTTAGCTTTTTCCTGTTAATCCTAGCATGATAAAGAAGATTCAAAGAGAGTGAGATGCCAGCTCCTTTCATTCAGTCAGTAGCTTCAAACATTTCTGGTATATGAAAAACATGTTTTTCAATGGCAAAAATCAATGAATATTGTAAATGCACAAACAGTAATATCTCCACATTGCAAGGTGCAATTCTGAAATTTTTTGCTTTTTCCTGCTAATCCTAGCATGATAAAGAAGATTCAAAGAGAGTGAGATGCCAGCTCCTTTCATTCAGTCAGTAGCTTCAAACATTTCTGGACGTTTTTCAATGGCAAAAATCAATGAATATTGTAAATGCACAAACAGTAATATCTCCACATTGCAAGGTGCAATTCTGAAATTTTTAGCTTTTTCCTGTTAATCCTAGCATGATAAAGAAGATTCAAAGAGAGTGAGATGCCAGCTCCTTTCATTCAGTCAGTAGCTTCAAACATTTCTGGTATATGAAAAACATGTTTTTCAATGGCAAAAATCAATGAATATTGTAAATGCACAAACAGTAATATCTCCACATTGCAAGGTGCAATTCTGAAATTTTTTGATTTTTCCTGCTAATCCTAGCATGATAAAGAAGATTCAAAGAGAGTGAGATGCCAGCTCCTTTCATTCAGTCAGTAGCTTCAAACATTTCTGGTATATGAAAAACATGTTTTTCAATGGCAAAAATCAATGAATATTGTAAATGCACAAACAGTAATATCTCCACATTGCACGGTGCAATTCTGAAATTTTTAGCTTTTTCCTGTTAATCCTAGCATGATAAAGAAGATTCAAAGAGAGTGAGATGCCAGCTCCTTTCATTCAGTCAGTAGCTTCAAACATTTCTGGTATATGAAAAACATGTTTTTCAATGGCAAAAATCAATGAATATTGTAAATGCACAAACAGTAATATCTCCACATTGCAAGGTGCAATTCTGAAATTTTTTGATTTTTCCTGCTAATCCTAGCATGATAAAGAAGATTCAAAGAGAGTGAGATGCCAGCTCCTTTCATTCAGTCAGTAGCTTCAAACATTTCTGGTATATGAAAAACATGTTTTTCAATGGCAAAAATCAATGAATATTGTAAATGCACAAACAGTAATATCTCCACATTGCACGGTGCAATTCTGAAATTTTTAGCTTTTTCCTGTTAATCCTAGCATGATAAAGAAGATTCAAAGAGAGTGAGATGCCAGCTCCTTTCATTCAGTCAGTAGCTTCAAACATTTCTGGTATATGAAAAACATGTTTTTCAATGGCAAAAATCAATGAATATTGTAAATGCACAAACAGTAATATCTCCACATTGCAAGGTGCAATTCTGAAATTTTTTGCTTTTTCCTGCTAATCCTAGCATGATAAAGAAGATTCAAAGAGAGTGAGATGCCAGCTCCTTTCATTCAGTCAGTAGCTTCAAACATTTCTGGACGTTTTTCAATGGCAAAAATCAATGAATATTGTAAATGCACAAACAGTAATATCTCCACATTGCAAGGTGCAATTCTGAAATTTTTTGCTTTTTCCTGTTAATCCTAGCATGATAAAGAAGATTCAAAGAGAGTGAGATGCCAGCTCCTTTCATTCAGTCAGTAGCTTCAAACATTTCTGGTATATGAAAAACATGTTTTTCAATGGCAAAAATCAATGAATATTGTAAATGCACAAACAGTAATATCTCCACATTGCACGGTGCAATTCTGAAATTTTTAGCTTTTTCCTGCTAATCCTAGCATGATAAAGAAGATTCAAAGAGAGTGAGATGCCAGCTCCTTTCATTCAGTCAGTAGCTTCAAACATTTCTGGTATATGAAAAACATGTTTTTCAATGGCAAAAATCAATGAATATTGTAAATGCACAAACAGTAATATCTCCACATTGCACGGTGCAATTCTGAAATTTTTAGCTTTTTCCTGCTAATCCTAGCATGATAAAGAAGATTCAAAGAGAGTGAGATGCCAGCTCCTTTCATTCAGTCAGTAGCTTCAAACATTTCTGGACGTTTTTCAATGGCAAAAATCAATGAATATTGTAAATGCACAAACAGTAATATCTCCACATTGCACGGTGCAATTCTGAAATTTTTTGCTTTTTCCTGTTAATCCTAGCATGATAAAGAAGATTCAAAGAGAGTGAGATGCCAGCTCCTTTCATTCAGTCAGTAGCTTCAAACATTTCTGGTATATGAAAAACATGTTTTTCAATGGCAAAAATCAATGAATATTGTAAATGCACAAACAGTAATATCTCCACATTGCAAGGTGCAATTCTGAAATTTTTTGCTTTTTCCTGTTAATCCTAGCATGATAAAGAAGATTCAAAGAGAGTGAGATGCCAGCTCCTTTCATTCAGTCAGTAGCTTCAAACATTTCTGGACGTTTTTCAATGGCAAAAATCAATGAATATTGTAAATGCACAAACAGTAATATCTCCACATTGCAAGGTGCAATTCTGAAATTTTTAGCTTTTTCCTGTTAATCCTAGCATGATAAAGAAGATTCAAAGAGAGTGAGATGCCAGCTCCTTTCATTCAGTCAGTAGCTTCAAACATTTCTGGTATATGAAAAACATGTTTTTCAATGGCAAAAATCAATGAATATTGTAAATGCACAAACAGTAATATCTCCACATTGCACGGTGCAATTCTGAAATTTTTTGCTTTTTCCTGCTAATCCTAGCATGATAAAGAAGATTCAAAGAGAGTGAGATGCCAGCTCCTTTCATTCAGTCAGTAGCTTCAAACATTTCTGGTATATGAAAAACATGTTTTTCAATGGCAAAAATCAATGAATATTGTAAATGCACAAACAGTAATATCTCCACATTGCACGGTGCAATTCTGAAATTTTTTACTTTTTCCTGCTAATCCTAGCATGATAAAGAAGATTCAAAGAGAGTGAGATGCCAGCTCCTTTCATTCAGTCAGTAGCTTCAAACATTTCTGGACGTTTTTCAATGGCAAAAATCAATGAATATTGTAAATGCACAAACAGTAATATCTCCACATTGCACGGTGCAATTCTGAAATTTTTAGCTTTTTCCTGCTAATCCTAGCATGATAAAGAAGATTCAAAGAGAGTGAGATGCCAGCTCCTTTCATTCAGTCAGTAGCTTCAAACATTTCTGGACGTTTTTCAATGGCAAAAATCAATGAATATTGTAAATGCACAAACAGTAATATCTCCACATTGCAAGGTGCAATTCTGAAATTTTTAGCTTTTTCCTGCTAATCCTAGCATGATAAAGAAGATTCAAAGAGAGTGAGATGCCAGCTCCTTTCATTCAGTCAGTAGCTTCAAACATTTCTGGTATATGATAAACATGTTTTTCAATGGCAAAAATCAATGAATATTGTAAATGCACAAACAGTAATATCTCCACATTGCAAGGTGCAATTCTGAAATTTTTAGCTTTTTCCTGCTAATCCTAGCATGATAAAGAAGATTCAAAGAGAGTGAGATGCCAGCTCCTTTCATTCAGTCAGTAGCTTCAAACATTTCTGGTATATGAAAAACATGTTTTTCAATGGCAAAAATCAATGAATATTGTAAATGCACAAACAGTAATATCTCCACATTGCACGGTGCAATTCTGAAATTTTTTGCTTTTTCCTGCTAATCCTAGCATGATAAAGAAGATTCAAAGAGAGTGAGATGCCAGCTCCTTTCATTCAGTCAGTAGCTTCAAACATTTCTGGTATATGAAAAACATGTTTTTCAATGGCAAAAATCAATGAATATTGTAAATGCACAAACAGTAATATCTCCACATTGCACGGTGCAATTCTGAAATTTTTAGCTTTTTCCTGTTAATCCTAGCATGATAAAGAAGATTCAAAGAGAGTGAGATGCCAGCTCCTTTCATTCAGTCAGTAGCTTCAAACATTTCTGGACGTTTTTCAATGGCAAAAATCAATGAATATTGTAAATGCACAAACAGTAATATCTCCACATTGCAAGGTGCAATTCTGAAATTTTTTGCTTTTTCCTGTTAATCCTAGCATGATAAAGAAGATTCAAAGAGAGTGAGATGCCAGCTCTTTTCATTCAGTCAGTAGCTTCAAACATTTCTGGTATATGAAAAACATGTTTTTCAATGGCAAAAATCAATGAATATTGTAAATGCACAAACAGTAATATCTCCACATTGCACGGTGCAATTCTGAAATTTTTTGCTTTTTCCTGTTAATCCTAGCATGATAAAGAAGATTCAAAGAGAGTGAGATGCCAGCTCCTTTCATTCAGTCAGTAGCTTCAAACATTTCTGGTATATGAAAAACATGTTTTTCAATGGCAAAAATCAATGAATATTGTAAATGCACAAACAGTAATATCTCCACATTGCACGGTGCAATTCTGAAATTTTTAGCTTTTTCCTGTTAATCCTAGCATGATAAAGAAGATTCAAAGAGAGTGAGATGCCAGCTCCTTTCATTCAGTCAGTAGCTTCAAACATTTCTGGTATTTGAAAAACATGTTTTTCAATGGCAAAAATCAATGAATATTGTAAATGCACAAACAGTAATATCTCCACATTGCAAGGTGCAATTCTGAAATTTTTAGCTTTTTCCTGTTAATCCTAGCATGATAAAGAAGATTCAAAGAGAGTGAGATGCCAGCTCCTTTCATTCAGTCAGTAGCTTCAAACATTTCTGGTATATGAAAAACATGTTTTTCAATGGCAAAAATCAATGAATATTGTAAATGCACAAACAGTAATATCTCCACATTGCACGGTGCAATTCTGAAATTTTTTGCTTTTTCCTGTTAATCCTAGCATGATAAAGAAGATTCAAAGAGAGTGAGATGCCAGCTCCTTTCATTCAGTCAGTAGCTTCAAACATTTCTGGACGTTTTTCAATGGCAAAAATCAATGAATATTGTAAATGCACAAACAGTAATATCTCCACATTGCACGGTGCAATTCTGAAATTTTTAGCTTTTTCCTGCTAATCCTAGCATGATAAAGAAGATTCAAAGAGAGTGAGATGCCAGCTCCTTTCATTCAGTCAGTAGCTTCAAACATTTCTGGACGTTTTTCAATGGCAAAAATCAATGAATATTGTAAATGCACAAACAGTAATATCTCCACATTGCAAGGTGCAATTCTGAAATTTTTAGCTTTTTCCTGCTAATCCTAGCATGATAAAGAAGATTCAAAGAGAGTGAGATGCCAGCTCCTTTCATTCAGTCAGTAGCTTCAAACATTTCTGGTATATGATAAACATGTTTTTCAATGGCAAAAATCAATGAATATTGTAAATGCACAAACAGTAATATCTCCACATTGCAAGGTGCAATTCTGAAATTTTTAGCTTTTTCCTGCTAATCCTAGCATGATAAAGAAGATTCAAAGAGAGTGAGATGCCAGCTCCTTTCATTCAGTCAGTAGCTTCAAACATTTCTGGTATATGAAAAACATGTTTTTCAATGGCAAAAATCAATGAATATTGTAAATGCACAAACAGTAATATCTCCACATTGCAAGGTGCAATTCTGAAATTTTTTGCTTTTTCCTGCTAATCCTAGCATGATAAAGAAGATTCAAAGAGAGTGAGATGCCAGCTCCTTTCATTCAGTCAGTAGCTTCAAACATTTCTGGTATATGAAAAACATGTTTTTCAATGGCAAAAATCAATGAATATTGTAAATGCACAAACAGTAATATCTCCACATTGCACGGTGCAATTCTGAAATTTTTAGCTTTTTCCTGTTAATCCTAGCATGATAAAGAAGATTCAAAGAGAGTGAGATGCCAGCTCCTTTCATTCAGTCAGTAGCTTCAAACATTTCTGGACGTTTTTCAATGGCAAAAATCAATGAATATTGTAAATGCACAAACAGTAATATCTCCACATTGCAAGGTGCAATTCTGAAATTTTTTGCTTTTTCCTGTTAATCCTAGCATGATAAAGAAGATTCAAAGAGAGTGAGATGCCAGCTCCTTTCATTCAGTCAGTAGCTTCAAACATTTCTGGTATATGAAAAACATGTTTTTCAATGGCAAAAATCAATGAATATTGTAAATGCACAAACAGTAATATCTCCACATTGCACGGTGCAATTCTGAAATTTTTTGCTTTTTCCTGTTAATCCTAGCATGATAAAGAAGATTCAAAGAGAGTGAGATGCCAGCTCCTTTCATTCAGTCAGTAGCTTCAAACATTTCTGGTATATGAAAAACATGTTTTTCAATGGCAAAAATCAATGAATATTGTAAATGCACAAACAGAAATATCTCCACATTGCACGGTGCAATTCTGAAATTTTTTGCTTTTTCCTGTTAATCCTAGCATGATAAAGAAGATTCAAAGAGAGTGAGATGCCAGCTCCTTTCATTCAGTCAGTAGCTTCAAACATTTCTGGACGTTTTTCAATGGCAAAAATCAATGAATATTGTAAATGCACAAACAGTAATATCTCCACATTGCAAGGTGCAATTCTGAAATTTTTAGCTTTTTCCTGTTAATCCTAGCATGATAAAGAAGATTCAAAGAGAGTGAGATGCCAGCTCCTTTCATTCAGTCAGTAGCTTCAAACATTTCTGGTATATGAAAAACATGTTTTTCAATGGCAAAAATCAATGAATATTGTAAATGCACAAACAGTAATATCTCCACATTGCACGGTGCAATTCTGAAATTTTTAGCTTTTTCCTGTTAATCCTAGCATGATAAAGAAGATTCAAAGAGAGTGAGATGCCAGCTCCTTTCATTCAGTCAGTAGCTTCAAACATTTCTGGACGTTTTTCAATGGCAAAAATCAATGAATATTGTAAATGCACAAACAGTAATATCTCCACATTGCAAGGTGCAATTATGAAATTTTTTGCTTTTTCCTGTTAATCCTAGCATGATAAAGAAGATTCAAAGAGAGTGAGATGCCAGCTCCTTTCATTCAGTCAGTAGCTTCAAACATTTCTGGTATATGAAAAACATGTTTTTCAATGGCAAAAATCAATGAATATTGTAAATGCACAAACAGTAATATCTCCACATTGCACGGTGCAATTCTGAAATTTTTTGCTTTTTCCTGTTAATCCTAGCATGATAAAGAAGATTCAAAGAGAGTGAGATGCCAGCTCCTTTCATTCAGTCAGTAGCTTCAAACATTTCTGGTATATGAAAAACATGTTTTTCAATGGCAAAAATCAATGAATATTGTAAATGCACAAACAGAAATATCTCCACATTGCACGGTGCAATTCTGAAATTTTTTGCTTTTTCCTGTTAATCCTAGCATGATAAAGAAGATTCAAAGAGAGTGAGATGCCAGCTCCTTTCATTCAGTCAGTAGCTTCAAACATTTCTGGACGTTTTTCAATGGCAAAAATCAATGAATATTGTAAATGCACAAACAGTAATATCTCCACATTGCAAGGTGCAATTCTGAAATTTTTAGCTTTTTCCTGTTAATCCTAGCATGATAAAGAAGATTCAAAGAGAGTGAGATGCCAGCTCCTTTCATTCAGTCAGTAGCTTCAAACATTTCTGGTATATGAAAAACATGTTTTTCAATGGCAAAAATCAATGAATATTGTAAATGCACAAACAGTAATATCTCCACATTGCACGGTGCAATTCTGAAATTTTTAGCTTTTTCCTGTTAATCCTAGCATGATAAAGAAGATTCAAAGAGAGTGAGATGCCAGCTCCTTTCATTCAGTCAGTAGCTTCAAACATTTCTGGTATATGAAAAACATGTTTTTCAATGGCAAAAATCAATGAATATTGTAAATGCACAAACAGTAATATCTCCACATTGCAAGGTGCAATTCTGAAATTTTTAGCTTTTTCCTGTTAATCCTAGCATGATAAAGAAGATTCAAAGAGAGTGAGATGCCAGCTCCTTTCATTCAGTCAGTAGCTTCAAACATTTCTGGTATATGAAAAACATGTTTTTCAATGGCAAAAATCAATGAATATTGTAAATGCACAAACAGTAATATCTCCACATTGCACGGTGCAATTCTGAAATTTTTTGCTTTTTCCTGTTAATCCTAGCATGATAAAGAAGATTCAAAGAGAGTGAGATGCCAGCTCCTTTCATTCAGTCAGTAGCTTCAAACATTTCTGGACGTTTTTCAATGGCAAAAATCAATGAATATTGTAAATGCACAAACAGTAATATCTCCACATTGCAAGGTGCAATTCTGAAATTTTTAGCTTTTTCCTGTTAATCCTAGCATGATAAAGAAGATTCAAAGAGAGTGAGATGCCAGCTCCTTTCATTCAGTCAGTAGCTTCAAACATTTCTGGTATATGAAAAACATGTTTTTCAATGGCAAAAATCAATGAATATTGTAAATGCACAAACAGTAATATCTCCACATTGCACGGTGCAATTCTGAAATTTTTAGCTTTTTCCTGTTAATCCTAGCATGATAAAGAAGATTCAAATAGAGTGAGATGCCAGCTCCTTTCATTCAGTCAGTAGCTTCAAACATTTCTGGTATATGAAAAACATGTTTTTCAATGGCAAAAATCAATGAATATTGTAAATGCACAAACAGTAATATCTCCACATTGCACGGTGCAATTCTGAAATTTTTAGCTTTTTCCTGTTAATCCTAGCATGATAAAGAAGATTCAAAGAGAGTGAGATGCCAGCTCCTTTCATTCAGTCAGTAGCTTCAAACATTTCTGGTATATGAAAAACATGTTTTTCAATGGCAAAAATCAATGAATATTGTAAATGCACAAACAGTAATATCTCCACATTGCACGGTGCAATTCTGAAATTTTTAGCTTTTTCCTGTTAATCCTAGCATGATAAAGAAGATTCAAAGAGAGTGAGATGCCAGCTCCTTTCATTCAGTCAGTAGCTTCAAACATTTCTGGTATATGAAAAACATGTTTTTCAATGGCAAAAATCAATGAATATTGTAAATGCACAAACAGTAATATCTCCACATTGCACGGTGCAATTCTGAAATTTTTTGCTTTTTCCTGTTAATCCTAGCATGATAAAGAAGATTCAAAGAGAGTGAGATGCCAGCTCCTTTCATTCAGTCAGTAGCTTCAAACATTTCTGGTATATGAAAAACATGTTTTTCAATGGCAAAAATCAATGAATATTGTAAATGCACAAACAGTAATATCTCCACATTGCACGGTGCAATTCTGAAATTTTTAGCTTTTTCCTGTTAATCCTAGCATGATAAAGAAGATTCAAAGAGAGTGAGATGCCAGCTCCTTTCATTCAGTCAGTAGCTTCAAACATTTCTGGTATATGAAAAACATGTTTTTCAATGGCAAAAATCAATGAATATTGTAAATGCACAAACAGTAATATCTCCACATTGCAAGGTGCAATTCTGAAATTTTTAGCTTTTTCCTGTTAATCCTAGCATGATAAAGAAGATTCAAAGAGAGTGAGATGCCAGCTCCTTTCATTCAGTCAGTAGCTTCAAACATTTCTGGTATATGAAAAACATGTTTTTCAATGGCAAAAATCAATGAATATTGTAAATGCACAAACAGAAATATCTCCACATTGCACGGTGCAATTCTGAAATTTTTTGCTTTTTCCTGTTAATCCTAGCATGATAAAGAAGATTCAAAGAGAGTGAGATGCCAGCTCCTTTCATTCAGTCAGTAGCTTCAAACATTTCTGGACGTTTTTCAATGGCAAAAATCAATGAATATTGTAAATGCACAAACAGTAATATCTCCACATTGCAAGGTGCAATTCTGAAATTTTTAGCTTTTTCCTGTTAATCCTAGCATGATAAAGAAGATTCAAAGAGAGTGAGATGCCAGCTCCTTTCATTCAGTCAGTAGCTTCAAACATTTCTGGTATATGAAAAACATGTTTTTCAATGGCAAAAATCAATGAATATTGTAAATGCACAAACAGTAATATCTCCACATTGCACGGTGCAATTCTGAAATTTTTAGCTTTTTCCTGTTAATCCTAGCATGATAAAGAAGATTCAAAGAGAGTGAGATGCCAGCTCCTTTCATTCAGTCAGTAGCTTCAAACATTTCTGGTATATGAAAAACATGTTTTTCAATGGCAAAAATCAATGAATATTGTAAATGCACAAACAGTAATATCTCCACATTGCAAGGTGCAATTCTGAAATTTTTAGCTTTTTCCTGTTAATCCTAGCATGATAAAGAAGATTCAAAGAGAGTGAGATGCCAGCTCCTTTCATTCAGTCAGTAGCTTCAAACATTTCTGGTATATGAAAAACATGTTTTTCAATGGCAAAAATCAATGAATATTGTAAATGCACAAACAGTAATATCTCCACATTGCACGGTGCAATTCTGAAATTTTTTGCTTTTTCCTGTTAATCCTAGCATGATAAAGAAGATTCAAAGAGAGTGAGATGCCAGCTCCTTTCATTCAGTCAGTAGCTTCAAACATTTCTGGACGTTTTTCAATGGCAAAAATCAATGAATATTGTAAATGCACAAACAGTAATATCTCCACATTGCAAGGTGCAATTCTGAAATTTTTAGCTTTTTCCTGTTAATCCTAGCATGATAAAGAAGATTCAAAGAGAGTGAGATGCCAGCTCCTTTCATTCAGTCAGTAGCTTCAACATTTCTGGTATATGAAAAACATGTTTTTCAATGGCAAAAATCAATGAATATTGTAAATGCACAAACAGTAATATCTCCACATTGCACGGTGCAATTCTGAAATTTTTAGCTTTTTCCTGTTAATCCTAGCATGATAAAGAAGATTCAAAGAGAGTGAGATGCCAGCTCCTTTCATTCAGTCAGTAGCTTCAAACATTTCTGGTATATGAAAAACATGTTTTTCAATGGCAAAAATCAATGAATATTGTAAATGCACAAACAGTAATATCTCCACATTGCACGGTGCAATTCTGAAATTTTTAGCTTTTTCCTGTTAATCCTAGCATGATAAAGAAGATTCAAAGAGAGTGAGATGCCAGCTCCTTTCATTCAGTCAGTAGCTTCAAACATTTCTGGTATATGAAAAACATGTTTTTCAATGGCAAAAATCAATGAATATTGTAAATGCACAAACAGTAATATCTCCACATTGCACGGTGCAATTCTGAAATTTTTAGCTTTTTCCTGTTAATCCTAGCATGATAAAGAAGATTCAAAGAGAGTGAGATGCCAGCTCCTTTCATTCAGTCAGTAGCTTCAAACATTTCTGGTATATGAAAAACATGTTTTTCAATGGCAAAAATCAATGAATATTGTAAATGCACAAACAGTAATATCTCCACATTGCACGGTGCAATTCTGAAATTTTTTGCTTTTTCCTGTTAATCCTAGCATGATAAAGAAGATTCAAAGAGAGTGAGATGCCAGCTCCTTTCATTCAGTCAGTAGCTTCAAACATTTCTGGACGTTTTTCAATGGCAAAAATCAATGAATATTGTAAATGCACAAACAGTAATATCTCCACATTGCAAGGTGCAATTCTGAAATTTTTAGCTTTTTCCTGTTAATCCTAGCATGATAAAGAAGATTCAAAGAGAGTGAGATGCCAGCTCCTTTCATTCAGTCAGTAGCTTCAAACATTTCTGGTATATGAAAAACATGTTTTTCAATGGCAAAAATCAATGAATATTGTAAATGCACAATCAGTAATATCTCCACATTGCACGGTGCAATTCTGAAATTTTTAGCTTTTTCCTGTTAATCCTAGCATGATAAAGAAGATTCAAAGAGAGTGAGATGCCAGCTCCTTTCATTCAGTCAGTAGCTTCAAACATTTCTGGTATATGGAAAAACATGTTTTTCAATGGCAAAAATCAATGAATATTGTAAATGCACAAACAGTAATATCTCCACATTGCACGGTGCAATTCTGAAATTTTTAGCTTTTTCCTGTTAATCCTAGCATGATAAAGAAGATTCAAAGAGAGTGAGATGCCAGCTCCTTTCATTCAGTCAGTAGCTTCAAACATTTCTGGTATATGAAAAACATGTTTTTCAATGGCAAAAATCAATGAATATTGTAAATGCACAAACAGTAATATCTCCACATTGCACGGTGCAATTCTGAAATTTTTAGCTTTTTCCTGTTAATCCTAGCATGATAAAGAAGATTCAAAGAGAGTGAGATGCCAGCTCCTTTCATTCAGTCAGTAGCTTCAAACATTTCTGGTATATGAAAAACATGTTTTTCAATGGCAAAAATCAATGAATATTGTAAATGCACAAACAGTAATATCTCCACATTGCACGGTGCAATTCTGAAATTTTTTGCTTTTTCCTGTTAATCCTAGCATGATAAAGAAGATTCAAAGAGAGTGAGATGCCAGCTCCTTTCATTCAGTCAGTAGCTTCAAACATTTCTGGTATATGAAAAACATGTTTTTCAATGGCAAAAATCAATGAATATTGTAAATGCACAAACAGTAATATCTCCACATTGCACGGTGCAATTCTGAAATTTTTAGCTTTTTCCTGTTAATCCTAGCATGATAAAGAAGATTCAAAGAGAGTGAGATGCCAGCTCCTTTCATTCAGTCAGTAGCTTCAAACATTTCTGGTATATGAAAAACATGTTTTTCAATGGCAAAAATCAATGAATAATTGTAAATGCACAAACAGTAATATCTCCACATTGCAAGGTGCAATTCTGAAATTTTTAGCTTTTTCCTGTTAATCCTAGCATGATAAAGAAGATTCAAAGAGAGTGAGATGCCAGCTCCTTTCATTCAGTCAGTAGCTTCAAACATTTCTGGTATATGAAAAACATGTTTTCAATGGCAAAAATCAATGAATATTGTAAATGCACAAACAGAAATATCTCCACATTGCACGGTGCAATTCTGAAATTTTTTGCTTTTTCCTGTTAATCCTAGCATGATAAAGAAGATTCAAAGAGAGTGAGATGCCAGCTCCTTTCATTCAGTCAGTAGCTTCAAACATTTCTGGACGTTTTTCAATGGCAAAAATCAATGAATATTGTAAATGCACAAACAGTAATATCTCCACATTGCAAGGTGCAATTCTGAAATTTTTAGCTTTTTCCTGTTAATCCTAGCATGATAAAGAAGATTCAAAGAGAGTGAGATGCCAGCTCCTTTCATTCAGTCAGTAGCTTCAAACATTTCTGGTATATGAAAAACATGTTTTTCAATGGCAAAAATCAATGAATATTGTAAATGCACAAACAGTAATATCTCCACATTGCACGGTGCAATTCTGAAATTTTTAGCTTTTTCCTGTTAATCCTAGCATGATAAAGAAGATTCAAAGAGAGTGAGATGCCAGCTCCTTTCATTCAGTCAGTAGCTTCAAACATTTCTGGTATATGAAAAACATGTTTTTCAATGGCAAAAATCAATGAATATTGTAAATGCACAAACAGTAATATCTCCACATTGCAAGGTGCAATTCTGAAATTTTTAGCTTTTTCCTGTTAATCCTAGCATGATAAAGAAGATTCAAAGAGAGTGAGATGCCAGCTCCTTTCATTCAGTCAGTAGCTTCAAACATTTCTGGTATATGAAAAACATGTTTTTCAATGGCAAAAATCAATGAATATTGTAAATGCACAAACAGTAATATCTCCACATTGCACAGTGCAATTCTGAAATTTTTTGCTTTTTCCTGTTAATCCTAGCATGATAAAGAAGATTCAAAGAGAGTGAGATGCCAGCTCCTTTCATTCAGTCAGTAGCTTCAAACATTTCTGGACGTTTTTCAATGGCAAAAATCAATGAATATTGTAAATGCACAAACAGTAATATCTCCACATTGCAAGGTGCAATTCTGAAATTTTTAGCTTTTTCCTGTTAATCCTAGCATGATAAAGAAGATTCAAAGAGAGTGAGATGCCAGCTCCTTTCATTCAGTCAGTAGCTTCAAACATTTCTGGTATATGAAAAACATGTTTTTCAATGGCAAAAATCAATGAATATTGTAAATGCACAAACAGTAATATCTCCACATTGCACGGTGCAATTCTGAAATTTTTAGCTTTTTCCTGTTAATCCTAGCATGATAAAGAAGATTCAAAGAGAGTGAGATGCCAGCTCCTTTCATTCAGTCAGTAGCTTCAAACATTTCTGGTATATGAAAAACATGTTTTTCAATGGCAAAAATCAATGAATATTGTAAATGCACAAACAGTAATATCTCCACATTGCACGGTGCAATTCTGAAATTTTTAGCTTTTTCCTGTTAATCCTAGCATGATAAAGAAGATTCAAAGAGAGTGAGATGCCAGCTCCTTTCATTCAGTCAGTAGCTTCAAACATTTCTGGTATATGAAAAACATGTTTTTCAATGGCAAAAATCAATGAATATTGTAAATGCACAAACAGTAATATCTCCACATTGCAAGGTGCAATTCTGAAATTTTTAGCTTTTTCCTGTTAATCCTAGCATGATAAAGAAGATTCAAAGAGAGTGAGATGCCAGCTCCTTTCATTCAGTCAGTAGCTTCAAACATTTCTGGTATATGAAAAACATGTTTTTCAATGGCAAAAATCAATGAATATTGTAAATGCACAAACAGTAATATCTCCACATTGCACGGTGCAATTCTGAAATTTTTAGCTTTTTCCTGTTAATCCTAGCATGATAAAGAAGATTCAAAGAGAGTGAGATGCCAGCTCCTTTCATTCAGTCAGTAGCTTCAAACATTTCTGGTATATGAAAAACATGTTTTTCAATGGCAAAAATCAATGAATATTGTAAATGCACAAACAGTAATATCTCCACATTGCACGGTGCAATTCTGAAATTTTTAGCTTTTTCCTGCTAATCCTAGCATGATAAAGAAGATTCAAAGAGAGTGAGATGCCAGCTCATTTCATTCAGTCAGTAGCTTCAAACATTTCTGGTATATGAAAAACATGTTTTTCAATGGCAAAAATCAATGAATATTGTAAATGCACAAACAGTAATATCTCCACATTGCACGGTGCAATTCTGAAATTTTTAGCTTTTTCCTGTTAATCCTAGCATGATAAAGAAGATTCAAAGAGAGTGAGATGCCAGCTCCTTTCATTCAGTCAGTAGCTTCAAACATTTCTGGTATATGAAAAACATGTTTTTCAATGGC
>NW_027366787.1:0-66079 GCF_046119375.1 Phyllobates terribilis | reverse complement strand
CAGCTCCTTTCATTCAGTCAGTAGCTTCAAACATTTCTGGTATATGAAAAACATGTTTTTCAATGGCAAAAATCAATGAATATTGTAAATGCACAAACAGTAATATCTCCACATTGCACGGTGCAATACTGAAATTTTTAGCTTTTTCCTGTTAATCCTAGCATGATAAAGAAGATTCAAAGAGAGTGAGATGCCAGCTCCTTTCATTCAGTCAGTAGCTTCAAACATTTCTGGTATATGAAAAACATGTTTTTCAATGGCAAAAATCAATGAATATTGTAAATGCACAAACAGTAATATCTCCACATTGCACGGTGCAATTCTGAAATTTTTTGCTTTTTCCTGCTAATCCTAGCATGATAAAGAAGATTCAAAGAGAGTGAGATGCCAGCTCCTTTCATTCAGTCAGTAGCTTCAAACATTTCTGGTATATGAAAAACATGTTTTTCAATGGCAAAAATCAATGAATATTGTAAATGCACAAACAGTAATATCTCCACATTGCACGGTGCAATTCTGAAATTTTTTGCTTTTTCCTGCTAATCCTAGCATGATAAAGAAGATTCAAAGAGAGTGAGATGCCAGCTCCTTTCATTCAGTCAGTAGCTTCAAACATTTCTGGTATTTGAAAAACATGTTTTTCAATGGCAAAAATCAATGAATATTGTAAATGCACAAACAGTAATATCTCCACATTGCACGGTGCAATTCTGAAATTTTTTGCTTTTTCCTGTTAATCCTAGCATGATAAAGAAGATTCAAAGAGAGTGAGATGCCAGCTCCTTTCATTCAGTCAGTAGCTTCAAACATTTCTGGTATATGAAAAACATGTTTTTCAATGGCAAAAATCAATGAATATTGTAAATGCACAAACAGTAATATCTCCACATTGCACGGTGCAATTCTGAAATTTTTAGCTTTTTCCTGTTAATCCTAGCATGATAAAGAAGATTCAAAGAGAGTGAGATGCCAGCTCCTTTCATTCAGTCAGTAGCTTCAAACATTTCTGGTATATGAAAAACATGTTTTTCAATGGCAAAAATCAATGAATATTGTAAATGCACAAACAGTAATATCTCCACATTGCACGGTGCAATTCTGAAATTTTTAGCTTTTTCCTGCTAATCCTAGCATGATAAAGAAGATTCAAAGAGAGTGAGATGCCAGCTCCTTTCATTCAGTCAGTAGCTTCAAACATTTCTGGTATATGAAAAACATGTTTTTCAATGGCAAAAATCAATGAATATTGTAAATGCACAAACAGTAATATCTCCACATTGCACGGTGCAATTCTGAAATTTTTTGCTTTTTCCTGCTAATCCTAGCATGATAAAGAAGATTCAAAGAGAGTGAGATGCCAGCTCCTTTCATTCAGTCAGTAGCTTCAAACATTTCTGGTATATGAAAAACATGTTTTTCAATGGCAAAAATCAATGAATATTGTAAATGCACAAACAGTAATATCTCCACATTGCACGGTGCAATTCTGAAATTTTTTGCTTTTTCCTGCTAATCCTAGCATGATAAAGAAGATTCAAAGAGAGTGAGATGCCAGCTCCTTTCATTCAGTCAGTAGCTTCAAACATTTCTGGACGTTTTTCAATGGCAAAAATCAATGAATATTGTAAATGCACAAACAGTAATATCTCCACATTGCACGGTGCAATTCTGAAATTTTTAGTTTTTTCCTGTTAATCCTAGCATGATAAAGAAGATTCAAAGAGAGTGAGATGCCAGCTCCTTTCATTCAGTCAGTAGCTTCAAACATTTCTGGTATATGAAAAACATGTTTTTCAATGGCAAAAATCAATGAATATTGTAAATGCACAAACAGTAATATCTCCACATTGCACAGTGCAATTCTGAAATTTTTTGCTTTTTCCTGTTAATCCTAGCATGATAAAGAAGATTCAAAGAGAGTGAGATGCCAGCTCCTTTCATTCAGTCAGTAGCTTCAAACATTTCTGGTATATGAAAAACATGTTTTTCAATGGCAAAAATCAATGAATATTGTAAATGCACAAACAGTAATATCTCCACATTGCACGGTGCAATTCTGAAATTTTTAGCTTTTTCCTGTTAATCCTAGCATGATAAAGAAGATTCAAAGAGAGTGAGATGCCAGCTCCTTTCATTCAGTCAGTAGCTTCAAACATTTCTGGTATATGAAAAACATGTTTTTCAATGGCAAAAATCAATGAATATTGTAAATGCACAAACAGTAATATCTCCACATTGCACGGTGCAATTCTGAAATTTTTAGCTTTTTCCTGCTAATCCTAGCATGATAAAGAAGATTCAAAGAGAGTGAGATGCCAGCTCCTTTCATTCAGTCAGTAGCTTCAAACATTTCTGGTATATGAAAAACATGTTTTTCAATGGCAAAAATCAATGAATATTGTAAATGCACAAACAGTAATATCTCCACATTGCACGGTGCAATTCTGAAATTTTTTGCTTTTTCCTGTTAATCCTAGCATGATAAAGAAGATTCAAAGAGAGTGAGATGCCAGCTCCTTTCATTCAGTCAGTAGCTTCAAACATTTCTGGTATATGAAAAACATGTTTTTCAATGGCAAAAATCAATGAATATTGTAAATGCACAAACAGTAATATCTCCACATTGCACGGTGCAATTCTGAAATTTTTAGCTTTTTCCTGTTAATCCTAGCATGATAAAGAAGATTCAAAGAGAGTGAGATGCCAGCTCCTTTCATTCAGTCAGTAGCTTCAAACATTTCTGGTATATGAAAAACATGTTTTTCAATGGCAAAAATCAATGAATATTGTAAATGCACAAACAGTAATATCTCCACATTGCACGGTGCAATTCTGAAATTTTTAGCTTTTTCCTGCTAATCCTAGCATGATAAAGAAGATTCAAAGAGAGTGAGATGCCAGCTCCTTTCATTCAGTCAGTAGCTTCAAACATTTCTGGTATATGAAAAACATGTTTTTCAATGGCAAAAATCAATGAATATTGTAAATGCACAAACAGTAATATCTCCACATTGCACGGTGCAATTCTGAAATTTTTTGCTTTTTCCTGTTAATCCTAGCATGATAAAGAAGATTCAAAGAGAGTGAGATGCCAGCTCCTTTCATTCAGTCAGTAGCTTCAAACATTTCTGGTATATGAAAAACATGTTTTTCAATGGCAAAAATCAATGAATATTGTAAATGCACAAACAGTAATATCTCCACATTGCACGGTGCATTTCTGAAATTTTTTGCTTTTTCCTGCTAATCCTAGCATGATAAAGAAGATTCAAAGAGAGTGAGATGCCAGCTCCTTTCATTCAGTCAGTAGCTTCAAACATTTCTGGTATATGAAAAACATGTTTTTCAATGGCAAAAATCAATGAATATTGTAAATGCACAAACAGTAATATCTCCACATTGCACGGTGCAATTCTGAAATTTTTTGCTTTTTCCTGCTAATCCTAGCATGATAAAGAAGATTCAAAGAGAGTGAGATGCCAGCTCCTTTCATTCAGTCAGTAGCTTCAAACATTTCTGGTATATGAAAAACATGTTTTTCAATGGCAAAAATCAATGAATATTGTAAATGCGCAAACAGTAATATCTCCACATTGCAAGGTGCAATTCTGAAATTTTTTGCTTTTTCCTGCTAATCCTAGCATGATAAAGAAGATTCAAAGAGAGTGAGATGCCAGCTCCTTTCATTCAGTCAGTAGCTTCAAACATTTCTGGACGTTTTTCAATGGCAAAAATCAATGAATATTGTAAATGCACAAACAGTAATATCTCCACATTGCACAGTGCAATTCTGAAATTTTTTGCTTTTTCCTGCTAATCCTAGCATGATAAAGAAGATTCAAAGAGAGTGAGATGCCAGCTCCTTTCATTCAGTCAGTAGCTTCAAACATTTCTGGTATATGAAAAACATGTTTTTCAATGGCAAAAATCAATGAATATTGTAAATGCACAAACAGTAATATCTCCACATTGCACGGTGCAATACTGAAATTTTTAGCTTTTTCCTGTTAATCCTAGCATGATAAAGAAGATTCAAAGAGAGTGAGATGCCAGCTCCTTTCATTCAGTCAGTAGCTTCAAACATTTCTGGTATATGAAAAACATGTTTTTCAATGGCAAAAATCAATGAATATTGTAAATGCACAAACAGTAATATCTCCACATTGCACGGTGCAATTCTGAAATTTTTTGCTTTTTCCTGCTAATCCTAGCATGATAAAGAAGATTCAAAGAGAGTGAGATGCCAGCTCCTTTCATTCAGTCAGTAGCTTCAAACATTTCTGGTATATGAAAAACATGTTTTTCAATGGCAAAAATCAATGAATATTGTAAATGCACAAACAGTAATATCTCCACATTGCACGGTGCAATTCTGAAATTTTTTGCTTTTTCCTGCTAATCCTAGCATGATAAAGAAGATTCAAAGAGAGTGAGATGCCAGCTCCTTTCATTCAGTCAGTAGCTTCAAACATTTCTGGTATTTGAAAAACATGTTTTTCAATGGCAAAAATCAATGAATATTGTAAATGCACAAACAGTAATATCTCCACATTGCACGGTGCAATTCTGAAATTTTTTGCTTTTTCCTGTTAATCCTAGCATGATAAAGAAGATTCAAAGAGAGTGAGATGCCAGCTCCTTTCATTCAGTCAGTAGCTTCAAACATTTCTGGTATATGAAAAACATGTTTTTCAATGGCAAAAATCAATGAATATTGTAAATGCACAAACAGTAATATCTCCACATTGCACGGTGCAATTCTGAAATTTTTAGCTTTTTCCTGTTAATCCTAGCATGATAAAGAAGATTCAAAGAGAGTGAGATGCCAGCTCCTTTCATTCAGTCAGTAGCTTCAAACATTTCTGGTATATGAAAAACATGTTTTTCAATGGCAAAAATCAATGAATATTGTAAATGCACAAACAGTAATATCTCCACATTGCACGGTGCAATTCTGAAATTTTTAGCTTTTTCCTGCTAATCCTAGCATGATAAAGAAGATTCAAAGAGAGTGAGATGCCAGCTCCTTTCATTCAGTCAGTAGCTTCAAACATTTCTGGTATATGAAAAACATGTTTTTCAATGGCAAAAATCAATGAATATTGTAAATGCACAAACAGTAATATCTCCACATTGCACGGTGCAATTCTGAAATTTTTTGCTTTTTCCTGCTAATCCTAGCATGATAAAGAAGATTCAAAGAGAGTGAGATGCCAGCTCCTTTCATTCAGTCAGTAGCTTCAAACATTTCTGGACGTTTTTCAATGGCAAAAATCAATGAATATTGTAAATGCACAAACAGTAATATCTCCACATTGCACGGTGCAATTCTGAAATTTTTAGTTTTTTCCTGTTAATCCTAGCATGATAAAGAAGATTCAAAGAGAGTGAGATGCCAGCTCCTTTCATTCAGTCAGTAGCTTCAAACATTTCTGGTATATGAAAAACATGTTTTTCAATGGCAAAAATCAATGAATATTGTAAATGCACAAACAGTAATATCTCCACATTGCACGGTGCAATTCTGAAATTTTTAGCTTTTTCCTGTTAATCCTAGCATGATAAAGAAGATTCAAAGAGAGTGAGATGCCAGCTCCTTTCATTCAGTCAGTAGCTTCAAACATTTCTGGTATATGAAAAACATGTTTTTCAATGGCAAAAATCAATGAATATTGTAAATGCACAAACAGTAATATCTCCACATTGCACGGTGCAATTCTGAAATTTTTAGCTTTTTCCTGTTAATCCTAGCATGATAAAGAAGATTCAAAGAGAGTGAGATGCCAGCTCCTTTCATTCAGTCAGTAGCTTCAAACATTTCTGGTATATGAAAAACATGTTTTTCAATGGCAAAAATCAATGAATATTGTAAATGCACAAACAGTAATATCTCCACATTGCACGGTGCAATTCTGAAATTTTTAGCTTTTTCCTGCTAATCCTAGCATGATAAAGAAGATTCAAAGAGAGTGAGATGCCAGCTCCTTTCATTCAGTCAGTAGCTTCAAACATTTCTGGTATATGAAAAACATGTTTTTCAATGGCAAAAATCAATGAATATTGTAAATGCACAAACAGTAATATCTCCACATTGCACGGTGCAATTCTGAAATTTTTTGCTTTTTCCTGCTAATCCTAGCATGATAAAGAAGATTCAAAGAGAGTGAGATGCCAGCTCCTTTCATTCAGTCAGTAGCTTCAAACATTTCTGGACGTTTTTCAATGGCAAAAATCAATGAATATTGTAAATGCACAAACAGTAATATCTCCACATTGCACGGTGCAATTCTGAAATTTTTAGTTTTTTCCTGTTAATCCTAGCATGATAAAGAAGATTCAAAGAGAGTGAGATGCCAGCTCCTTTCATTCAGTCAGTAGCTTCAAACATTTCTGGTATATGAAAAACATGTTTTTCAATGGCAAAAATCAATGAATATTGTAAATGCACAAACAGTAATATCTCCACATTGCACAGTGCAATTCTGAAATTTTTTGCTTTTTCCTGTTAATCCTAGCATGATAAAGAAGATTCAAAGAGAGTGAGATGCCAGCTCCTTTCATTCAGTCAGTAGCTTCAAACATTTCTGGTATATGAAAAACATGTTTTTCAATGGCAAAAATCAATGAATATTGTAAATGCACAAACAGTAATATCTCCACATTGCACGGTGCAATTCTGAAATTTTTAGCTTTTTCCTGTTAATCCTAGCATGATAAAGAAGATTCAAAGAGAGTGAGATGCCAGCTCCTTTCATTCAGTCAGTAGCTTCAAACATTTCTGGTATATGAAAAACATGTTTTTCAATGGCAAAAATCAATGAATATTGTAAATGCACAAACAGTAATATCTCCACATTGCACGGTGCAATTCTGAAATTTTTAGCTTTTTCCTGCTAATCCTAGCATGATAAAGAAGATTCAAAGAGAGTGAGATGCCAGCTCCTTTCATTCAGTCAGTAGCTTCAAACATTTCTGGTATATGAAAAACATGTTTTTCAATGGCAAAAATCAATGAATATTGTAAATGCACAAACAGTAATATCTCCACATTGCACGGTGCAATTCTGAAATTTTTTGCTTTTTCCTGTTAATCCTAGCATGATAAAGAAGATTCAAAGAGAGTGAGATGCCAGCTCCTTTCATTCAGTCAGTAGCTTCAAACATTTCTGGTATATGAAAAACATGTTTTTCAATGGCAAAAATCAATGAATATTGTAAATGCACAAACAGTAATATCTCCACATTGCACGGTGCAATTCTGAAATTTTTAGCTTTTTCCTGTTAATCCTAGCATTATAAAGAAGATTCAAAGAGAGTGAGATGCCAGCTCCTTTCATTCAGTCAGTAGCTTCAAACATTTCTGGTATATGAAAAACATGTTTTTCAATGGCAAAAATCAATGAATATTGTAAATGCACAAACAGTAATATCTCCACATTGCACGGTGCAATTCTGAAATTTTTAGCTTTTTCCTGCTAATCCTAGCATGATAAAGAAGATTCAAAGAGAGTGAGATGCCAGCTCCTTTCATTCAGTCAGTAGCTTCAAACATTTCTGGTATATGAAAAACATGTTTTTCAATGGCAAAAATCAATGAATATTGTAAATGCACAAACAGTAATATCTCCACATTGCACGGTGCAATTCTGAAATTTTTTGCTTTTTCCTGTTAATCCTAGCATGATAAAGAAGATTCAAAGAGAGTGAGATGCCAGCTCCTTTCATTCAGTCAGTAGCTTCAAACATTTCTGGTATATGAAAAACATGTTTTTCAATGGCAAAAATCAATGAATATTGTAAATGCACAAACAGTAATATCTCCACATTGCACGGTGCAATTCTGAAATTTTTTGCTTTTTCCTGCTAATCCTAGCATGATAAAGAAGATTCAAAGAGAGTGAGATGCCAGCTCCTTTCATTCAGTCAGTAGCTTCAAACATTTCTGGTATATGAAAAACATGTTTTTCAATGGCAAAAATCAATGAATATTGTAAATGCACAAACAGTAATATCTCCACATTGCACGGTGCAATTCTGAAATTTTTTGCTTTTTCCTGCTAATCCTAGCATGATAAAGAAGATTCAAAGAGAGTGAGATGCCAGCTCCTTTCATTCAGTCAGTAGCTTCAAACATTTCTGGACGTTTTTCAATGGCAAAAATCAATGAATATTGTAAATGCACAAACAGTAATATCTCCACATTGCAAGGTGCAATTCTGAAATTTTTAGCTTTTTCCTGTTAATCCTAGCATGATAAAGAAGATTCAAAGAGAGTGAGATGCCAGCTCCTTTCATTCAGTCAGTAGCTTCAAACATTTCTGGTATATGAAAAACATGTTTTTCAATGGCAAAAATCAATGAATATTGTAAATGCACAAACAGTAATATCTCCACATTGCACGGTGCAATTCTGAAATTTTTAGCTTTTTCCTGTTAATCCTAGCATGATAAAGAAGATTCAAAGAGAGTGAGATGCCAGCTCCTTTCATTCAGTCAGTAGCTTCAAACATTTCTGGTATATGAAAAACATGTTTTTCAATGGCAAAAATCAATGAATATTGTAAATGCACAAACAGTAATATCTCCACATTGCACGGTGCAATTCTGAAATTTTTTGCTTTTTCCTGCTAATCCTAGCATGATAAAGAAGATTCAAAGAGAGTGAGATGCCAGCTCCTTTCATTCAGTCAGTAGCTTCAAACATTTCTGGTATATGAAAAACATGTTTTTCAATGGCAAAAATCAATGAATATTGTAAATGCACAAACAGTAATATCTCCACATTGCAAGGTGCAATTCTGAAATTTTTTGCTTTTTCCTGCTAATCCTAGCATGATAAAGAAGATTCAAAGAGAGTGAGATGCCAGCTCCTTTCATTCAGTCAGTAGCTTCAAACATTTCTGGACATTTTTCAATGGCAAAAATCAATGAATATTGTAAATGCACAAACAGTAATATCTCCACATTGCACGGTGCAATTCTGAAATTTTTAGCTTTTTCCTGTTAATCCTAGCATGATAAAGAAGATTCAAAGAGAGTGAGATGCCAGCTCCTTTCATTCAGTCAGTAGCTTCAAACATTTCTGGTATATGAAAAACATGTTTTTCAATGGCAAAAATCAATGAATATTGTAAATGCACAAACAGTAATATCTCCACATTGCAAGGTGCAATTCTGAAATTTTTTGCTTTTTCCTGCTAATCCTAGCATGATAAAGAAGATTCAAAGAGAGTGAGATGCCAGCTCCTTTCATTCAGTCAGTAGCTTCAAACATTTCTGGACGTTTTTCAATGGCAAAAATCAATGAATATTGTAAATGCACAAACAGTAATATCTCCACATTGCAAGGTGCAATTCTGAAATTTTTAGCTTTTTCCTGTTAATCCTAGCATGATAAAGAAGATTCAAAGAGAGTGAGATGCCAGCTCCTTTCATTCAGTCAGTAGCTTCAAACATTTCTGGTATATGAAAAACATGTTTTTCAATGGCAAAAATCAATGAATATTGTAAATGCACAAACAGTAATATCTCCACATTGCACGGTGCAATTCTGAAATTTTTAGCTTTTTCCTGTTAATCCTAGCATGATAAAGAAGATTCAAAGAGAGTGAGATGCCAGCTCCTTTCATTCAGTCAGTAGCTTCAAACATTTCTGGTATATGAAAAACATGTTTTTCAATGGCAAAAATCAATGAATATTGTAAATGCACAAACAGTAATATCTCCACATTGCACGGTGCAATTCTGAAATTTTTAGCTTTTTCCTGTTAATCCTAGCATGATAAAGAAGATTCAAAGAGAGTGAGATGCCAGCTCCTTTCATTCAGTCAGTAGCTTCAAACATTTCTGGACGTTTTTCAATGGCAAAAATCAATGAATATTGTAAATGCACAAACAGTAATATCTCCACATTGCACGGTGCAATTCTGAAATTTTTTGCTTTTTCCTGCTAATCCTAGCATGATAAAGAAGATTCAAAGAGAGTGAGATGCCAGCTCCTTTCATTCAGTCAGTAGCTTCAAACATTTCTGGACGTTTTTCAATGGCAAAAATCAATGAATATTGTAAATGCACAAACAGTAATATCTCCACATTGCACGGTGCAATTCTGAAATTTTTAGCTTTTTCCTGTTAATCCTAGCATGATAAAGAAGATTCAAAGAGAGTGAGATGCCAGCTCCTTTCATTCAGTCAGTAGCTTCAAACATTTCTGGTATATGAAAAACATGTTTTTCAATGGCAAAAATCAATGAATATTGTAAATGCACAAACAGTAATATCTCCACATTGCAAGGTGCAATTCTGAAATTTTTTGCTTTTTCCTGCTAATCCTAGCATGATAAAGAAGATTCAAAGAGAGTGAGATGCCAGCTCCTTTCATTCAGTCAGTAGCTTCAAACATTTCTGGACGTTTTTCAATGGCAAAAATCAATGAATATTGTAAATGCACAAACAGTAATATCTCCACATTGCAAGGTGCAATTCTGAAATTTTTAGCTTTTTCCTGTTAATCCTAGCATGATAAAGAAGATTCAAAGAGAGTGAGATGCCAGCTCCTTTCATTCAGTCAGTAGCTTCAAACATTTCTGGTATATGAAAAACATGTTTTTCAATGGCAAAAATCAATGAATATTGTAAATGCACAAACAGTAATATCTCCACATTGCAGGGTGCAATTCTGAAATTTTTAGCTTTTTCCTGTTAATCCTAGCATGATAAAGAAGATTCAAAGAGAGTGAGATGCCAGCTCCTTTCATTCAGTCAGTAGCTTCAAACATTTCTGGTATATGAAAAACATGTTTTTCAATGGCAAAAATCAATGAATATTGTAAATGCACAAACAGTAATATCTCCACATTGCACGGTGCAATTCTGAAATTTTTTGCTTTTTCCTGCTAATCCTAGCATGATAAAGAAGATTCAAAGAGAGTGAGATGCCAGCTCCTTTCATTCAGTCAGTAGCTTCAAACATTTCTGGTATATGAAAAACATGTTTTTCAATGGCAAAAATCAATGAATATTGTAAATGCACAAACAGTAATATCTCCACATTGCAAGGTGCAATTCTGAAATTTTTTGCTTTTTCCTGCTAATCCTAGCATGATAAAGAAGATTCAAAGAGAGTGAGATGCCAGCTCCTTTCATTCAGTCAGTAGCTTCAAACATTTCTGGACGTTTTTCAATGGCAAAAATCAATGAATATTGTAAATGCACAAACAGTAATATCTCCACATTGCACGGTGCAATTCTGAAATTTTTAGCTTTTTCCTGTTAATCCTAGCATGATAAAGAAGATTCAAAGAGAGTGAGATGCCAGCTCCTTTCATTCAGTCAGTAGCTTCAAACATTTCTGGTATATGAAAAACATGTTTTTCAATGGCAAAAATCAATGAATATTGTAAATGCACAAACAGTAATATCTCCACATTGCAAGCTGCAATTCTGAAATTTTTTGCTTTTTCCTGCTAATCCTAGCATGATAAAGAAGATTCAAAGAGAGTGAGATGCCAGCTCCTTTCATTCAGTCAGTAGCTTCAAACATTTCTGGACGTTTTTCAATGGCAAAAATCAATGAATATTGTAAATGCACAAACAGTAATATCTCCACATTGCAAGGTGCAATTCTGAAATTTTTAGCTTTTTCCTGTTAATCCTAGCATGATAAAGAAGATTCAAAGAGAGTGAGATGCCAGCTCCTTTCATTCAGTCAGTAGCTTCAAACATTTCTGGTATATGAAAAACATGTTTTTCAATGGCAAAAATCAATGAATATTGTAAATGCACAAACAGTAATATCTCCACATTGCACGGTGCAATTCTGAAATTTTTAGCTTTTTCCTGTTAATCCTAGCATGATAAAGAAGATTCAAAGAGAGTGAGATGCCAGCTCCTTTCATTCAGTCAGTAGCTTCAAACATTTCTGGTATATGAAAAACATGTTTTTCAATGGCAAAAATCAATGAATATTGTAAATGCACAAACAGTAATATCTCCACATTGCACGGTGCAATTCTGAAATTTTTAGCTTTTTCCTGTTAATCCTAGCATGATAAAGAAGATTCAAAGAGAGTGAGATGCCAGCTCCTTTCATTCAGTCAGTAGCTTCAAACATTTCTGGACGTTTTTCAATGGCAAAAATCAATGAATATTGTAAATGCACAAACAGTAATATCTCCACATTGCACGGTGCAATTCTGAAATTTTTTGCTTTTTCCTGCTAATCCTAGCATGATAAAGAAGATTCAAAGAGAGTGAGATGCCAGCTCCTTTCATTCAGTCAGTAGCTTCAAACATTTCTGGACGTTTTTCAATGGCAAAAATCAATGAATATTGTAAATGCACAAACAGTAATATCTCCACATTGCACGGTGCAATTCTGAAATTTTTAGCTTTTTCCTGTTAATCCTAGCATGATAAAGAAGATTCAAAGAGAGTGAGATGCCAGCTCCTTTCATTCAGTCAGTAGCTTCAAACATTTCTGGTATATGAAAAACATGTTTTTCAATGGCAAAAATCAATGAATATTGTAAATGCACAAACAGTAATATCTCCACATTGCACGGTGCAATTCTGAAATTTTTAGCTTTTTCCTGCTAATCCTAGCATGATAAAGAAGATTCAAAGAGAGTGAGATGCCAGCTCCTTTCATTCAGTCAGTAGCTTCAAACATTTCTGGTATATGAAAAACATGTTTTTCAATGGCAAAAATCAATGAATATTGTAAATGCACAAACAGTAATATCTCCACATTGCACGGTGCAGTTCTGAAATTTTTTGCTTTTTCCTGTTAATCCTAGCATGATAAAGAAGATTCAAAGAGAGTGAGATGCCAGCTCCTTTCATTCAGTCAGTAGCTTCAAACATTTCTGGACGTTTTTCAATGGCAAAAATCAATGAATATTGTAAATGCACAAACAGTAATATCTCCACATTGCACGGTGCAATTCTGAAATTTTTAGCTTTTTCCTGTTAATCCTAGCATGATAAAGAAGATTCAAAGAGAGTGAGATGCCAGCTCCTTTCATTCAGTCAGTAGCTTCAAACATTTCTGGTATATAAAAAACATGTTTTTCAATGGCAAAAATCAATGAATATTGTAAATGCACAAACAGTAATATCTCCACATTGCACGGTGCAATTCTGAAATTTTTAGCTTTTTCCTGTTAATCCTAGCATGATAAAGAAGATTCAAAGAGAGTGAGATGCCAGCTCCTTTCATTCAGTCAGTAGCTTCAAACATTTCTGGACGTTTTTCAATGGCAAAAATCAATGAATATTGTAAATGCACAAACAGTAATATCTCCACATTGCAAGGTGCAATTCTGAAATTTTTAGCTTTTTCCTGCTAATCCTAGCATGATAAAGAAGATTCAAAGAGAGTGAGATGCCAGCTCCTTTCATTCAGTCAGTAGCTTCAAACATTTCTGGTATATGAAAAACATGTTTTTCAATGGCAAAAATCAATGAATATTGTAAATGCACAAACAGTAATATCTCCACATTGCAAGGTGCAATTCTGAAATTTTTAGCTTTTTCCTGTTAATCCTAGCATGATAAAGAAGATTCAAAGAGAGTGAGATGCCAGCTCCTTTCATTCAGTCAGTAGCTTCAAACATTTCTGGTATATGAAAAACATGTTTTTCAATGGCAAAAATCAATGAATATTGTAAATGCACAAACAGTAATATCTCCACATTGCAAGGTGCAATTCTGAAATTTTTAGCTTTTTCCTGTTAATCCTAGCATGATAAAGAAGATTCAAAGAGAGTGAGATGCCAGCTCCTTTCATTCAGTCAGTAGCTTCAAACATTTCTGGTATATGAAAAACATGTTTTTCAATGGCAAAAATCAATGAATATTGTAAATGCACAAACAGTAATATCTCCACATTGCAAGGTGCAATTCTGAAATTTTTAGCTTTTTCCTGTTAATCCTAGCATGATAAAGAAGATTCAAAGAGAGTGAGATGCCAGCTCCTTTCATTCAGTCAGTAGCTTCAAACATTTCTGGTATATGAAAAACATGTTTTTCAATGGCAAAAATCAATGAATATTGTAAATGCACAAACAGTAATATCTCCACATTGCACGGTGCAATTCTGAAATTTTTAGCTTTTTCCTGTTAATCCTAGCATGATAAAGAAGATTCAAAGAGAGTGAGATGCCAGCTCCTTTCATTCAGTCAGTAGCTTCAAACATTTCTGGTATATGAAAAACATGTTTTTCAATGGCAAAAATCAATGAATATTGTAAATGCACAAACAGTAATATCTCCACATTGCACGGTGCAATTCTGAAATTTTTTGCTTTTTCCTGCTAATCCTAGCATGATAAAGAAGATTCAAAGAGAGTGAGATGCCAGCTCCTTTCATTCAGTCAGTAGCTTCAAACATTTCTGGTATATGAAAAACATGTTTTTCAATGGCAAAAATCAATGAATATTGTAAATGCACAAACAGTAATATCTCCACATTGCACGGTGCAATTCTGAAATTTTTTGCTTTTTCCTGCTAATCCTAGCATGATAAAGAAGATTCAAAGAGAGTGAGATGCCAGCTCCTTTCATTCAGTCAGTAGCTTCAAACATTTCTGGTATATGAAAAACATGTTTTTCAATGGCAAAAATCAATGAATATTGTAAATGCACAAACAGTAATATCTCCACATTGCACGGTGCAATTCTGAAATTTTTAGCTTTTTCCTGTTAATCCTAGCATGATAAAGAAGATTCAAAGAGAGTGAGATGCCAGCTCCTTTCATTCAGTCAGTAGCTTCAAACATTTCTGGTATATGAAAAACATGTTTTTCAATGGCAAAAATCAATGAATATTGTAAATGCACAAACAGTAATATCTCCACATTGCACTGTGCAATTCTGAAATTTTTAGCTTTTTCCTGCTAATCCTAGCATGATAAAGAAGATTCAAAGAGAGTGAGATGCCAGCTCCTTTCATTCAGTCAGTAGCTTCAAACATTTCTGGTATATGAAAAACATGTTTTTCAATGGCAAAAATCAATGAATATTGTAAATGCACAAACAGTAATATCTCCACATTGCAAGGTGCAATTCTGAAATTTTTAGCTTTTTCCTGTTAATCCTAGCATGATAAAGAAGATTCAAAGAGAGTGAGATGCCAGCTCCTTTCATTCAGTCAGTAGCTTCAAACATTTCTGGTATATGAAAAACATGTTTTTCAATGGCAAAATTCAATGAATATTGTAAATGCACAAACAGTAATATCTCCACATTGCACGGTGCAATTCTGAAATTTTTAGCTTTTTCCTGCTAATCCTAGCATGATAAAGAAGATTCAAAGAGAGTGAGATGCCAGCTCCTTTCATTCAGTCAGTAGCTTAAAACATTTCTGGACGTTTTCCAATGGCAAAAATCAATGAATATTGTAAATGCACAAACAGTAATATCTCCACATTGCAAGGTGCAATTCTGAAATTTTTTGCTTTTTCCTGCTAATCCTAGCATGATAAAGAAGATTCAAAGAGAGTGAGATGCCAGCTCCTTTCATTCAGTCAGTAGCTTCAAACATTTCTGGACGTTTTTCAATGGCAAAAATCAATGAATATTGTAAATGCACAAACAGTAATATCTCCACATTGCACGGTGCAATTCTGAAATTTTTAGCTTTTTCCTGTTAATCCTAGCATGATAAAGAAGATTCAAAGAGAGTGAGATGCCAGCTCCTTTCATTCAGTCAGTAGCTTCAAACATTTCTGGTATATGAAAAACATGTTTTTCAATGGCAAAAATCAATGAATATTGTAAATGCACAAACAGTAATATCTCCACATTGCACGGTGCAATTCTGAAATTTTTAGCTTTTTCCTGCTAATCCTAGCATGATAAAGAAGATTCAAAGAGAGTGAGATGCCAGCTCCTTTCATTCAGTCAGTAGCTTCAAACATTTCTGGTATATGAAAAACATGTTTTTCAATGGCAAAAATCAATGAATATTGTAAATGCACAAACAGTAATATCTCCACATTGCACGGTGCAATTCTGAAATTTTTTGCTTTTTCCTGTTAATCCTAGCATGATAAAGAAGATTCAAAGAGAGTGAGATGCCAGCTCCTTTCATTCAGTCAGTAGCTTCAAACATTTCTGGACGTTTTTCAATGGCAAAAATCAATGAATATTGTAAATGCACAAACAGTAATATCTCCACATTGCACGGTGCAATTCTGAAATTTTTAGCTTTTTCCTGTTAATCCTAGCATGATAAAGAAGATTCAAAGAGAGTGAGATGCCAGCTCCTTTCATTCAGTCAGTAGCTTCAAACATTTCTGGTATATGAAAAACATGTTTTTCAATGGCAAAAATCAATGAATATTGTAAATGCACAAACAGTAATATCTCCACATTGCACGGTGCAATTCTGAAATTTTTAGCTTTTTCCTGTTAATCCTAGCATGATAAAGAAGATTCAAAGAGAGTGAGATGCCAGCTCCTTTCATTCAGTCAGTAGCTTCAAACATTTCTGGACGTTTTTCAATGGCAAAAATCAATGAATATTGTAAATGCACAAACAGTAATATCTCCACATTGCAAGGTGCAATTCTGAAATTTTTAGCTTTTTCCTGTTAATCCTAGCATGATAAAGAAGATTCAAAGAGAGTGAGATGCCAGCTCCTTTCATTCAGTCAGTAGCTTCAAACATTTCTGGTATATGAAAAACATGTTTTTCAATGGCAAAAATCAATGAATATTGTAAATGCACAAACAGTAATATCTCCACATTGCAAGGTGCAATTCTGAAATTTTTAGCTTTTTCCTGTTAATCCTAGCATGATAAAGAAGATTCAAAGAGAGTGAGATGCCAGCTCCTTTCATTCAGTCAGTAGCTTCAAACATTTCTGGTATATGAAAAACATGTTTTTCAATGGCAAAAATCAATGAATATTGTAAATGCACAAACAGTAATATCTCCACATTGCAAGGTGCAATTCTGAAATTTTTAGCTTTTTCCTGTTAATCCTAGCATGATAAAGAAGATTCAAAGAGAGTGAGATGCCAGCTCCTTTCATTCAGTCAGTAGCTTCAAACATTTCTGGTATATGAAAAACATGTTTTTCAATGGCAAAAATCAATGAATATTGTAAATGCACAAACAGTAATATCTCCACATTGCACGGTGCAATTCTGAAATTTTTAGCTTTTTCCTGTTAATCGTAGCATGATAAAGAAGATTCAAAGAGAGTGAGATGCCAGCTCCTTTCATTCAGTCAGTAGCTTCAAACATTTCTGGTATATGAAAAACATGTTTTTCAATGGCAAAAATCAATGAATATTGTAAATGCACAAACAGTAATATCTCCACATTGCACGGTGCAATTCTGAAATTTTTTGCTTTTTCCTGCTAATCCTAGCATGATAAAGAAGATTCAAAGAGAGTGAGATGCCAGCTCCTTTCATTCAGTCAGTAGCTTCAAACATTTCTGGTATATGAAAAACATGTTTTTCAATGGCAAAAATCAATGAATATTGTAAATGCACAAACAGTAATATCTCCACATTGCACGGTGCAATTCTGAAATTTTTTGCTTTTTCCTGCTAATCCTAGCATGATAAAGAAGATTCAAAGAGAGTGAGATGCCAGCTCTTTTCATTCAGTCAGTAGCTTCAAACATTTCTGGTATATGAAAAACATGTTTTTCAATGGCAAAAATCAATGAATATTGTAAATGCACAAACAGTAATATCTCCACATTGCACGGTGCAATTCTGAAATTTTTAGCTTTTTCCTGTTAATCCTAGCATGATAAAGAAGATTCAAAGAGAGTGAGATGCCAGCTCCTTTCATTCAGTCAGTAGCTTCAAACATTTCTGGTATATGAAAAACATGTTTTTCAATGGCAAAAATCAATGAATATTGTAAATGCACAAACAGTAATATCTCCACATTGCACGGTGCAATTCTGAAATTTTTAGCTTTTTCCTGCTAATCCTAGCATGATAAAGAAGATTCAAAGAGAGTGAGATGCCAGCTCCTTTCATTCAGTCAGTAGCTTCAAACATTTCTGGTATATGAAAAACATGTTTTTCAATGGCAAAAATCAATGAATATTGTAAATGCACAAACAGTAATATCTCCACATTGCAAGGTGCAATTCTGAAATTTTTAGCTTTTTCCTGTTAATCCTAGCATGATAAAGAAGATTCAAAGAGAGTGAGATGCCAGCTCCTTTCATTCAGTCAGTAGCTTCAAACATTTCTGGTATATGAAAAACATGTTTTTCAATGGCAAAAATCAATGAATATTGTAAATGCACAAACAGTAATATCTCCACATTGCACGGTGCAATTCTGAAATTTTTAGCTTTTTCCTGCTAATCCTAGCATGATAAAGAAGATTCAAAGAGAGTGAGATGCCAGCTCCTTTCATTCAGTCAGTAGCTTCAAACATTTCTGGACGTTTTTCAATGGCAAAAATCAATGAATATTGTAAATGCACAAACAGTAATATCTCCACATTGCAAGGTGCAATTCTGAAATTTTTTGCTTTTTCCTGCTAATCATAGCATGATAAAGAAGATTCAAAGAGAGTGAGATGCCAGCTCCTTTCATTCAGTCAGTAGCTTCAAACATTTCTGGACGTTTTTCAATGGCAAAAATCAATGAATATTGTAAATGCACAAACAGTAATATCTCCACATTGCACGGTGCAATTCTGAAATTTTTAGCTTTTTCCTGTTAATCCTAGCATGATAAAGAAGATTCAAAGAGAGTGAGATGCCAGCTCCTTTCATTCAGTCAGTAGCTTCAAACATTTCTGGTATATGAAAAACATGTTTTTCAATGGCAAAAATCAATGAATATTGTAAATGCACAAACAGTAATATCTCCACATTGCACGGTGCAATTCTGAAATTTTTAGCTTTTTCCTGCTAATCCTAGCATGATAAAGAAGATTCAAAGAGAGTGAGATGCCAGCTCCTTTCATTCAGTCAGTAGCTTCAAACATTTCTGGTATATGAAAAACATGTTTTTCAATGGCAAAAATCAATGAATATTGTAAATGCACAAACAGTAATATCTCCACATTGCACGGTGCAATTCTGAAATTTTTTGCTTTTTCCTGTTAATCCTAGCATGATAAAGAAGATTCAAAGAGAGTGAGATGCCAGCTCCTTTCATTCAGTCAGTAGCTTCAAACATTTCTGGACGTTTTTCAATGGCAAAAATCAATGAATATTGTAAATGCACAAACAGTAATATCTCCACATTGCACGGTGCAATTCTGAAATTTTTAGCTTTTTCCTGTTAATCCTAGCATGATAAAGAAGATTCAAAGAGAGTGAGATGCCAGCTCCTTTCATTCAGTCAGTAGCTTCAAACATTTCTGGTATATGAAAAACATGTTTTTCAATGGCAAAAATCAATGAATATTGTAAATGCACAAACAGTAATATCTCCACATTGCACGGTGCAATTCTGAAATTTTTAGCTTTTTCCTGTTAATCCTAGCATGATAAAGAAGATTCAAAGAGAGTGAGATGCCAGCTCCTTTCATTCAGTCAGTAGCTTCAAACATTTCTGGACGTTTTTCAATGGCAAAAATCAATGAATATTGTAAATGCACAAACAGTAATATCTCCACATTGCAAGGTGCAATTCTGAAATTTTTAGCTTTTTCCTGCTAATCCTAGCATGATAAAGAAGATTCAAAGAGAGTGAGATGCCAGCTCCTTTCATTCAGTCAGTAGCTTCAAACATTTCTGGTATATGAAAAACATGTTTTTCAATGGCAAAAATCAATGAATATTGTAAATGCACAAACAGTAATATCTCCACATTGCAAGGTGCAATTCTGAAATTTTTAGCTTTTTCCTGTTAATCCTAGCATGATAAAGAAGATTCAAAGAGAGTGAGATGCCAGCTCCTTTCATTCAGTCAGTAGCTTCAAACATTTCTGGTATATGAAAAACATGTTTTTCAATGGCAAAAATCAATGAATATTGTAAATGCACAAACAGTAATATCTCCACATTGCAAGGTGCAATTCTGAAATTTTTAGCTTTTTCCTGTTAATCCTAGCATGATAAAGAAGATTCAAAGAGAGTGAGATGCCAGCTCCTTTCATTCAGTCAGTAGCTTCAAACATTTCTGGTATATGAAAAACATGTTTTTCAATGGCAAAAATCAATGAATATTGTAAATGCACAAACAGTAATATCTCCACATTGCAAGGTGCAATTCTGAAATTTTTAGCTTTTTCCTGTTAATCCTAGCATGATAAAGAAGATTCAAAGAGAGTGAGATGCCAGCTCCTTTCATTCAGTCAGTAGCTTCAAACATTTCTGGTATATGAAAAACATGTTTTTCAATGGCAAAAATCAATGAATATTGTAAATGCACAAACAGTAATATCTCCACATTGCACGGTGCAATTCTGAAATTTTTAGCTTTTTCCTGTTAATCCTAGCATGATAAAGAAGATTCAAAGAGAGTGAGATGCCAGCTCCTTTCATTCAGTCAGTAGCTTCAAACATTTCTGGACGTTTTTCAATGGCAAAAATCAATGAATATTGTAAATGCACAAACAGTAATATCTCCACATTGCAAGGTGCAATTCTGAAATTTTTAGCTTTTTCCTGCTAATCCTAGCATGATAAAGAAGATTCAAAGAGAGTGAGATGCCAGCTCCTTTCATTCAGTCAGTAGCTTCAAACATTTCTGGTATATGAAAAACATGTTTTTCAATGGCAAAAATCAATGAATATTGTAAATGCACAAACAGTAATATCTCCACATTGCAAGGTGCAATTCTGAAATTTTTAGCTTTTTCCTGTTAATCCTAGCATGATAAAGAAGATTCAAAGAGAGTGAGATGCCAGCTCCTTTCATTCAGTCAGTAGCTTCAAACATTTCTGGTATATGAAAAACATGTTTTTCAATGGCAAAAATCAATGAATATTGTAAATGCACAAACAGTAATATCTCCACATTGCAAGGTGCAATTCTGAAATTTTTAGCTTTTTCCTGTTAATCCTAGCATGATAAAGAAGATTCAAAGAGAGTGAGATGCCAGCTCCTTTCATTCAGTCAGTAGCTTCAAACATTTCTGGTATATGAAAAACATGTTTTTCAATGGCAAAAATCAATGAATATTGTAAATGCACAAACAGTAATATCTCCACATTGCACGGTGCAATTCTGAAATTTTTAGCTTTTTCCTGTTAATCCTAGCATGATAAAGAAGATTCAAAGAGAGTGAGATGCCAGCTCCTTTCATTCAGTCAGTAGCTTCAAACATTTCTGGACGTTTTTCAATGGCAAAAATCAATGAATATTGTAAATGCACAAACAGTAATATCTCCACATTGCAAGGTGCAATTCTGAAATTTTTAGCTTTTTCCTGCTAATCCTAGCATGATAAAGAAGATTCAAAGAGAGTGAGATGCCAGCTCCTTTCATTCAGTCAGTAGCTTCAAACATTTCTGGTATATGAAAAACATGTTTTTCAATGGCAAAAATCAATGAATATTGTAAATGCACAAACAGTAATATCTCCACATTGCAAGGTGCAATTCTGAAATTTTTAGCTTTTTCCTGTTAATCCTAGCATGATAAAGAAGATTCAAAGAGAGTGAGATGCCAGCTCCTTTCATTCAGTCAGTAGCTTCAAACATTTCTGGTATATGAAAAACATGTTTTTCAATGGCAAAAATCAATGAATATTGTAAATGCACAAACAGTAATATCTCCACATTGCAAGGTGCAATTCTGAAATTTTTAGCTTTTTCCTGTTAATCCGAGCATGATAAAGAAGATTCAAAGAGAGTGAGATGCCAGCTCCTTTCATTCAGTCAGTAGCTTCAAACATTTCTGGTATATGAAAAACATGTTTTTCAATGGCAAAAATCAATGAATATTGTAAATGCACAAACAGTAATATCTCCACATTGCAAGGTGCAATTCTGAAATTTTTAGCTTTTTCCTGTTAATCCTAGCATGATAAAGAAGATTCAAAGAGAGTGAGATGCCAGCTCCTTTCATTCAGTCAGTAGCTTCAAACATTTCTGGTATATGAAAAACATGTTTTTCAATGGCAAAAATCAATGAATATTGTAAATGCACAAACAGTAATATCTCCACATTGCACGGTGCAATTCTGAAATTTTTAGCTTTTTCCTGTTAATCCTAGCATGATAAAGAAGATTCAAAGAGAGTGAGATGCCAGCTCCTTTCATTCAGTCAGTAGCTTCAAACATTTCTGGTATATGAAAAACATGTTTTTCAATGGCAAAAATCAATGAATATTGTAAATGCACAAACAGTAATATCTCCACATTGCACGGTGCAATTCTGAAATTTTTTGCTTTTTCCTGCTAATCCTAGCATGATAAAGAAGATTCAAAGAGAGTGAGATGCCAGCTCCTTTCATTCAGTCAGTAGCTTCAAACATTTCTGGTATATGAAAAACATGTTTTTCAATGGCAAAAATCAATGAATATTGTAAATGCACAAACAGTAATATCTCCACATTGCACGGTGCAATTCTGAATTTTTTTGCTTTTTCCTGCTAATCCTAGCATGATAAAGAAGATTCAAAGAGAGTGAGATGCCAGCTCCTTTCATTCAGTCAGTAGCTTCAAACATTTCTGGTATATGAAAAACATGTTTTTCAATGGCAAAAATCAATGAATATTGTAAATGCACAAACAGTAATATCTCCACATTGCACGGTGCAATTCTGAAATTTTTAGCTTTTTCCTGTTAATCCTAGCATGATAAAGAAGATTCAAAGAGAGTGAGATGCCAGCTCCTTTCATTCAGTCAGTAGCTTCAAACATTTCTGGTATATGAAAAACATGTTTTTCAATGGCAAAAATCAATGAATATTGTAAATGCACAAACAGTAATATCTCCACATTGCACGGTGCAATTCTGAAATTTTTAGCTTTTTCCTGTTAATCCTAGCATGATAAAGAAGATTCAAAGAGAGTGAGATGCCAGCTCCTTTCATTCAGTCAGTAGCTTCAAACATTTCTGGACGTTTTTCAATGGCAAAAATCAATGAATATTGTAAATGCACAAACAGTAATATCTCCACATTGCAAGGTGCAATTCTGAAATTTTTAGCTTTTTCCTGCTAATCCTAGCATGATAAAGAAGATTCAAAGAGAGTGAGATGCCAGCTCCTTTCTTTCAGTCAGTAGCTTCAAACATTTCTGGTATATGAAAAACATGTTTTTCAATGGCAAAAATCAATGAATATTGTAAATGCACAAACAGTAATATCTCCACATTGCAAGGTGCAATTCTGAAATTTTTAGCTTTTTCCTGTTAATCCTAGCATGATAAAGAAGATTCAAAGAGAGTGAGATGCCAGCTCCTTTCATTCAGTCAGTAGCTTCAAACATTTCTGGTATATGAAAAACATGTTTTTCAATGGCAAAAATCAATGAATATTGTAAATGCACAAACAGTAATATCTCCACATTGCACGGTGCAATTCTGAATTTTTTTGCTTTTTCCTGCTAATCCTAGCATGATAAAGAAGATTCAAAGAGAGTGAGATGCCAGCTCCTTTCATTCAGTCAGTAGCTTCAAACATTTCTGGTATATGAAAAACATGTTTTTCAATGGCAAAAATCAATGAATATTGTAAATGCACAAACAGTAATATCTCCACATTGCACGGTGCAATTCTGAAATTTTTAGCTTTTTCCTGTTAATCCTAGCATGATAAAGAAGATTCAAAGAGAGTGAGATGCCAGCTCCTTTCATTCAGTCAGTAGCTTCAAACATTTCTGGTATATGAAAAACATGTTTTTCAATGGCAAAAATCAATGAATATTGTAAATGCACAAACAGTAATATCTCCACATTGCACGGTGCAATTCTGAAATTTTTAGCTTTTTCCTGCTAATCCTAGCATGATAAAGAAGATTCAAAGAGAGTGAGATGCCAGCTCCTTTCATTCAGTCAGTAGCTTCAAACATTTCTGGTATATGAAAAACATGTTTTTCAATGGCAAAAATCAATGAATATTGTAAATGCACAAACCGTAATATCTCCACATTGCACGGTGCAATTCTGAAATTTTTAGCTTTTTCCTGTTAATCCTAGCATGATAAAGAAGATTCAAAGAGAGTGAGATGCCAGCTCCTTTCATTCAGTCAGTAGCTTCAAACATTTCTGGTATATGAAAAACATGTTTTTCAATGGCAAAAATCAATGAATATTGTAAATGCACAAACAGTAATATCTCCACATTGCACGGTGCAATTCTGAAATTTTTAGCTTTTTCCTGCTAATCCTAGCATGATAAAGAAGATTCAAAGAGAGTGAGATGCCAGCTCCTTTCATTCAGTCAGTAGCTTCAAACATTTCTGGACGTTTTTCAATGGCAAAAATCAATGAATATTGTAAATGCACAAACAGTAATATCTCCACATTGCAAGGTGCAATTCTGAAATTTTTTGCTTTTTCCTGCTAATCCTAGCATGATAAAGAAGATTCAAAGAGAGTGAGATGCCAGCTCCTTTCATTCAGTCAGTAGCTTCAAACATTTCTGGACGTTTTTCAATGGCAAAAATCAATGAATATTGTAAATGCACAAACAGTAATATCTCCACATTGCACGGTGCAATTCTGAAATTTTTAGCTTTTTCCTGTTAATCCTAGCATGATAAAGAAGATTCAAAGAGAGTGAGATGCCAGGTCCTTTCATTCAGTCAGTAGCTTCAAACATTTCTGGTATATGAAAAACATGTTTTTCAATGGCAAAAATCAATGAATATTGTAAATGCACAAACAGTAATATCTCCACATTGCACGGTGCAATTCTGAAATTTTTAGCTTTTTCCTGCTAATCCTAGCATGATAAAGAAGATACAAAGAGAGTGAGATGCCAGCTCCTTTCATTCAGTCAGTAGCTTCAAACATATCTGGTATATGAAAAACATGTTTTTCAATGGCAAAAATCAATGAATATTGTAAATGCACAAACAGTAATATCTCCACATTGCACGGTGCAATTCTGAAATTTTTTGCTTTTTCCTGTTAATCCTAGCATGATAAAGAAGATTCAAAGAGAGTGAGATGCCAGCTCCTTTCATTCAGTCAGTAGCTTCAAACATTTCTGGACGTTTTTCAATGGCAAAAATCAATGAATATTGTAAATGCACAAACAGTAATATCTCCACATTGCACGGTGCAATTCTGAAATTTTTAGCTTTTTCCTGTTAATCCTAGCATGATAAAGAAGATTCAAAGAGAGTGAGATGCCAGCTCCTTTCATTCAGTCAGTAGCTTCAAACATTTCTGGTATATGAAAAACATGTTTTTCAATGGCAAAAATCAATGAATATTGTAAATGCACAAACAGTAATATCTCCACATTGCACGGTGCAATTCTGAAATTTTTAGCTTTTTCCTGTTAATCCTAGCATGATAAAGAAGATTCAAAGAGAGTGAGATGCCAGCTCCTTTCATTCAGTCAGTAGCTTCAAACATTTCTGGACGTTTTTCAATGGCAAAAATCAATGAATATTGTAAATGCACAAACAGTAATATCTCCACATTGCAAGGTGCAATTCTGAAATTTTTAGCTTTTTCCTGCTAATCCTAGCATGATAAAGAAGATTCAAAGAGAGTGAGATGCCAGCTCCTTTCATTCAGTCAGTAGCTTCAAACATTTCTGGTATATGAAAAACATGTTTTTCAATGGCAAAAATCAATGAATATTGTAAATGCACAAACAGTAATATCTCCACATTGCAAGGTGCAATTCTGAAATTTTTAGCTTTTTCCTGTTAATCCTAGCATGATAAAGAAGATTCAAAGAGAGTGAGATGCCAGCTCCTTTCATTCAGTCAGTAGCTTCAAACATTTCTGGTATATGAAAAACATGTTTTTCAATGGCAAAAATCAATGAATATTGTAAATGCACAAACAGTAATATCTCCACATTGCAAGGTGCAATTCTGAAATTTTTAGCTTTTTCCTGTTAATCCTAGCATGATAAAGAAGATTCAAAGAGAGTGAGATGCCAGCTCCTTTCATTCAGTCAGTAGCTTCAAACATTTCTGGTATATGAAAAACATGTTTTTCAATGGCAAAAATCAATGAATATTGTAAATGCACAAACAGTAATATCTCCACATTGCAAGGTGCAATTCTGAAATTTTTAGCTTTTTCCTGTTAATCCTAGCATGATAAAGAAGATTCAAAGAGAGTGAGATGCCAGCTCCTTTCATTCAGTCAGTAGCTTCAAACATTTCTGGTATATGAAAAACATGTTTTTCAATGGCAAAAATCAATGAATATTGTAAATGCACAAACAGTAATATCTCCACATTGCACGGTGCAATTCTGAAATTTTTAGCTTTTTCCTGTTAATCCTAGCATGATAAAGAAGATTCAAAGAGAGTGAGATGCCAGCTCCTTTCATTCAGTCAGTAGCTTCAAACATTTCTGGTATATGAAAAACATGTTTTTCAATGGCAAAAATCAATGAATATTGTAAATGCACAAACAGTAATATCTCCACATTGCACGGTGCAATTCTGAAATTTTTTGCTTTTTCCTGCTAATCCTAGCATGATAAAGAAGATTCAAAGAGAGTGAGATGCCAGCTCCTTTCATTCAGTCAGTAGCTTCAAACATTTCTGGTATATGAAAAACATGTTTTTCAATGGCAAAAATCAATGAATATTGTAAATGCACAAACAGTAATATCTCCACATTGCACGGTGCAATTCTGAAATTTTTTGCTTTTTCCTGCTAATCCTAGCATGATAAAGAAGATTCAAAGAGAGTGAGATGCCAGCTCCTTTCATTCAGTCAGTAGCTTCAAACATTTCTGGTATATGAAAAACATGTTTTTCAATGGCAAAAATCAATGAATATTGTAAATGCACAAACAGTAATATCTCCACATTGCACGGTGCAATTCTGAAATTTTTAGCTTTTTCCTGTTAATCCTAGCATGATAAAGAAGATTCAAAGAGAGTGAGATGCCAGCTCCTTTCATTCAGTCAGTAGCTTCAAACATTTCTGGTATATGAAAAACATGTTTTTCAATGGCAAAAATCAATGAATATTGTAAATGCACAAACAGTAATATCTCCACATTGCACGGTGCAATTCTGAAATTTTTAGCTTTTTCCTGCTAATCCTAGCATGATAAAGAAGATTCAAAGAGAGTGAGATGCCAGCTCCTTTCATTCAGTCAGTAGCTTCAAACATTTCTGGTATATGAAAAACATGTTTTTCAATGGCAAAAATCAATGAATATTGTAAATGCACAAACAGTAATATCTCCACATTGCAAGGTGCAATTCTGAAATTTTTAGCTTTTTCCTGTTAATCCTAGCATGATAAAGAAGATTCAAAGAGAGTGAGATGCCAGCTCCTTTCATTCAGTCAGTAGCTTCAAACATTTCTGGTATATGAAAAACATGTTTTTCAATGGCAAAAATCAATGAATATTGTAAATGCACAAACAGTAATATTTCCACATTGCACGGTGCAATTCTGAAATTTTTAGCTTTTTCCTGCTAATCCTAGCATGATAAAGAAGATTCAAAGAGAGTGAGATGCCAGCTCCTTTCATTCAGTCAGTAGCTTCAAACATTTCTGGACGTTTTTCAATGGCAAAAATCAATGAATATTGTAAATGCACAAACAGTAATATCTCCACATTGCAAGGTGCAATTCTGAAATTTTTTGCTTTTTCCTGCTAATCCTAGCATGATAAAGAAGATTCAAAGAGAGTGAGATGCCAGCTCCTTTCATTCAGTCAGTAGCTTCAAACATTTCTGGTATATGAAAAACATGTTTTTCAATGGCAAAAATCAATGAATATTGTAAATGCACAAACAGTAATATCTCCACATTGCACGGTGCAATTCTGAAATTTTTAGCTTTTTCCTGTTAATCCTAGCATGATAAAGAAGATTCAAAGAGAGTGAGATGCCAGCTCCTTTCATTCAGTCAGTAGCTTCAAACATTTCTGGTATATGAAAAACATGTTTTTCAATGGCAAAAATCAATGAATATTGTAAATGCACAAACAGTAATATCTCCACATTGCACGGTGCAATTCTGAAATTTTTAGCTTTTTCCTGCTAATCCTAGCATGATAAAGAAGATTCAAAGAGAGTGAGATGCCAGCTCCTTTCATTCAGTCAGTAGCTTCAAACATTTCTGGTATATGAAAAACATGTTTTTCAATGGCAAAAATCAATGAATATTGTAAATGCACAAACAGTAATATCTCCACATTGCACGGTGCAATTCTGAAATTTTTTGCTTTTTCCTGCTAATCCTAGCATGATAAAGAAGATTCAAAGAGAGTGAGATGCCAGCTCCTTTCATTCAGTCAGTAGCTTCAAACATTTCTGGACGTTTTTCAATGGCAAAAATCAATGAATATTGTAAATGCACAAACAGTAATATCTCCACATTGCACGGTGCAATTCTGAAATTTTTTGCTTTTTCCTGTTAATCCTAGCATGATAAAGAAGATTCAAAGAGAGTGAGATGCCAGCTCCTTTCATTCAGTCAGTAGCTTCAAACATTTCTGGTATATGAAAAACATGTTTTTCAATGGCAAAAATCAATGAATATTGTAAATGCACAAACAGTAATATCTCCACATTGCAAGGTGCAATTCTGAAATTTTTAGCTTTTTCCTGTTAATCCTAGCATGATAAAGAAGATTCAAAGAGAGTGAGATGCCAGCTCCTTTCATTCAGTCAGTAGCTTCAAACATTTCTGGTATATGAAAAACATGTTTTTCAATGGCAAAAATCAATGAATATTGTAAATGCACAAAGAGTAATATCTCCACATTGCACGGTGCAATTCTGAAATTTTTTGCTTTTTCCTGCTAATCCTAGCATGATAAAGAAGATTCAAAGAGAGTGAGATGCCAGCTCCTTTCATTCAGTCAGTAGCTTCAAACATTTCTGGTATATGAAAAACATGTTTTTCAATGGCAAAAATCAATGAATATTGTAAATGCACAAACAGTAATATCTCCACATTGCACGGTGCAATTCTGAAATTTTTAGCTTTTTCCTGTTAATCCTAGCATGATAAAGAAGATTCAAAGAGAGTGAGATGCCAGCTCCTTTCATTCAGTCAGTAGCTTCAAACATTTCTGGTATATGAAAAACATGTTTTTCAATGGCAAAAATCAATGAATATTGTAAATGCACAAACAGTAATATCTCCACATTGCAAGGTGCAATTCTGAAATTTTTAGCTTTTTCCTGCTAATCCTAGCATGATAAAGAAGATTCAAAGAGAGTGAGATGCCAGCTCCTTTCATTCAGTCAGTAGCTTCAAACATTTCTGGACGTTTTTCAATGGCAAAAATCAATGAATATTGTAAATGCACAAACAGTAATATCTCCACATTGCACGGTGCAATTCTGAAATTTTTAGCTTTTTCCTGCTAATCCTAGCATGATAAAGAAGATTCAAAGAGAGTGAGATGCCAGCTCCTTTCATTCAGTCAGTAGCTTCAAACATTTCTGGTATATGAAAAACATGTTTTTCAATGGCAAAAATCAATGAATATTGTAAATGCACAAACAGTAATATCTCCACATTGCACGGTGCAATTCTGAAATTTTTAGCTTTTTCCTGTTAATCCTAGCATGATAAAGAAGATTCAAAGAGAGTGAGATGCCAGCTCCTTTCATTCAGTCAGTAGCTTCAAACATTTCTGGTATATGAAAAACATGTTTTTCAATGGCAAAAATCAATGAATATTGTAAATGCACAAACAGTAATATCTCCACATTGCACGGTGCAATTCTGAAATTTTTTGCTTTTTCCTGCTAATCCTAGCATGATAAAGAAGATTCAAAGAGAGTGAGATGCCAGCTCCTTTCATTCAGTCAGTAGCTTCAAACATTTCTGGTTATATGAAAAACATCTTTTTCAATGGCAAAAATCAATGAATATTGTAAATGCACAAACAGTAATATCTCCACATTGCAAGGTGCAATTCTGAAATTTTTAGCTTTTTCCTGTTAATCCTAGCATGATAAAGAAGATTCAAAGAGAGTGAGATGCCAGCTCCTTTCATTCAGTCAGTAGCTTCAAACATTTCTGGTATATGAAAAACATGTTTTTCAATGGCAAAAATCAATGAATATTGTAAATGCACAAACAGTAATATCTCCACATTGCAAGGTGCAATTCTGAAATTTTTTGCTTTTTCCTGCTAATCCTAGCATGATAAAGAAGATTCAAAGAGAGTGAGATGCCAGCTCCTTTCATTCAGTCAGTAGCTTCAAACATTTCTGGACGTTTTTCAATGGCAAAAATCAATGAATATTGTAAATGCACAAACAGTAATATCTCCACATTGCAAGGTGCAATTCTGAAATTTTTTGCTTTTTCCTGCTAATCCTAGCATGATAAAGAAGATTCAAAGAGAGTGAGATGCCAGCTCCTTTCATTCAGTCAGTAGCTTCAAACATTTCTGGTATATGAAAAACATGTTTTTCAATGGCAAAAATCAATGAATATTGTAAATGCACAAACAGTAATATCTCCACATTGCACGGTGCAATTCTGAAATTTTTAGCTTTTTCCTGTTAATCCTAGCATGATAAAGAAGATTCAAAGAGAGTGAGATGCCAGCTCCTTTCATTCAGTCAGTAGCTTCAAACATTTCTGGTATATGAAAAACATGTTTTTCAATGGCAAAAATCAATGAATATTGTAAATGCACAAACAGTAATATCTCCACATTGCACGGTGCAATTCTGAAATTTTTAGCTTTTTCCTGCTAATCCTAGCATGATAAAGAAGATTCAAAGAGAGTGAGATGCCAGCTCCTTTCATTCAGTCAGTAGCTTCAAACATTTCTGGTATATGAAAAACATGTTTTTCAATGGCAAAAATCAATGAATATTGTAAATGCACAAACAGTAATATCTCCACATTGCACGGTGCAATTCTGAAATTTTTAGCTTTTTCCTGTTAATCCTAGCATGATAAAGAAGATTCAAAGAGAGTGAGATGCCAGCTCCTTTCATTCAGTCAGTAGCTTCAAACATTTCTGGACGTTTTTCAATGGCAAAAATCAATGAATATTGTAAATGCACAAACAGTAATATCTCCACATTGCAAGGTGCAATTCTGAAATTTTTTGCTTTTTCCTGTTAATCCTAGCATGATAAAGAAGATTCAAAGAGAGTGAGATGCCAGCTCCTTTCATTCAGTCAGTAGCTTCAAACATTTCTGGTATATGAAAAACATGTTTTTCAATGGCAAAAATCAATGAATATTGTAAATGCACAAACAGTAATATCTCCACATTGCACGGTGCAATTCTGAAATTTTTTGCTTTTTCCTGCTAATCCTAGCATGATAAAGAAGATTCAAAGAGAGTGAGATGCCAGCTCCTTTCATTCAGTCAGTAGCTTCAAACATTTCTGGTATATGAAAAACATGTTTTTCAATGGCAAAAATCAATGAATATTGTAAATGCACAAACAGTAATATCTCCACATTGCACGGTGCAATTCTGAAATTTTTAGCTTTTTCCTGTTAATCCTAGCATGATAAAGAAGATTCAAAGAGAGCGAGATGCCAGCTCCTTTCATTCAGTCAGTAGCTTCAAACATTTCTGGTATATGAAAAACATGTTTTTCAATGGCAAAAATCAATGAATATTGTAAATGCACAAACAGTAATATCTCCACATTGCACGGTGCAATTCTGAAATTTTTAGCTTTTTCCTGCTAATCCTAGCATGATAAAGAAGATTCAAAGAGAGTGAGATGCCAGCTCCTTTCATTCAGTCAGTAGCTTCAAACATTTCTGGACGTTTTTCAATGGCAAAAATCAATGAATATTGTAAATGCACAAACAGTAATATCTCCACATTGCAAGGTGCAATTCTGAAATTTTAGCTTTTTCCTGTTAATCCTAGCATGATAAAGAAGATTCAAAGAGAGTGAGATGCCAGCTCCTTTCATTCAGTCAGTAGCTTCAAACATTTCTGGTATATGAAAAACATGTTTTTCAATGGCAAAAATCAATGAATATTGTAAATGCACAAACAGTAATATCTCCACATTGCACGGTGCAATTCTGAAATTTTTTGCTTTTTCCTGCTAATCCTAGCATGATAAAGAAGATTCAAAGAGAGTGAGATGCCAGCTCCTTTCATTCAGTCAGTAGCTTCAAACATTTCTGGACGTTTTTCAATGGCAAAAATCAATGAATATTGTAAATGCACAAACAGTAATATCTCCACATTGCAAGGTGCAATTCTGAAATTTTTTGCTTTTTCCTGCTAATCCTAGCATGATAAAGAAGATTCAAAGAGAGTGAGATGCCAGCTCCTTTCATTCAGTCAGTAGCTTCAAACATTTCTGGTATATGAAAAACATGTTTTTCAATGGCAAAAATCAATGAATATTGTAAATGCACAAACAGTAATATCTCCACATTGCACGGTGCAATTCTGAAATTTTTAGCTTTTTCCTGTTAATCCTAGCATGATAAAGAAGATTCAAAGAGAGTGAGATGCCAGCTCCTTTCATTCAGTCAGTAGCTTCAAACATTTCTGGTATATGAAAAACATGTTTTTCAATGGCAAAAATCAATGAATATTGTAAATGCACAAACAGTAATATCTCTACATTGCACGGTGCAATTCTGAAATTTTTAGCTTTTTCCTGCTAATCCTAGCATGATAAAGAAGATTCAAAGAGAGTGAGATGCCAGCTCCTTTCATTCAGTCAGTAGCTTCAAACATTTCTGGTATATGAAAAACAGTTTTTCAATGGCAAAAATCAATGAATATTGTAAATGCACAAACAGTAATATCTCCACATTGCACGGTGCAATTCTGAAATTTTTAGCTTTTTCCTGTTAATCCTAGCATGATAAAGAAGATTCAAAGAGAGTGAGATGCCAGCTCCTTTCATTCAGTCAGTAGCTTCAAACATTTCTGGACGTTTTTCAATGGCAAAAATCAATGAATATTGTAAATGCACAAACAGTAATATCTCCACATTGCAAGGTGCAATTCTGAAATTTTTTGCTTTTTCCTGTTAATCCTAGCATGATAAAGAAGATTCAAAGAGAGTGAGATGCCAGCTCCTTTCATTCAGTCAGTAGCTTCAAACATTTCTGGTATATGAAAAACATGTTTTTCAATGGCAAAAATCAATGAATATTGTAAATGCACAAACAGTAATATCTCCACATTGCACGGTGCAATTCTGAAATTTTTTGCTTTTTCCTGCTAATCCTAGCATGATAAAGAAGATTCAAAGAGAGTGAGATGCCAGCTCCTTTCATTCAGTCAGTAGCTTCAAACATTTCTGGTATATGAAAAACATGTTTTTCAATGGCAAAAATCAATGAATATTGTAAATGCACAAACAGTAATATCTCCACATTGCACGGTGCAATTCTGAAATTTTTAGCTTTTCCTGTTAATCCTAGCATGATAAAGAAGATTCAAAGAGAGTGAGATGCCAGCTCCTTTCATTCAGTCAGTAGCTTCAAACATTTCTGGTATATGAAAAACATGTTTTTCAATGGCAAAAATCAATGAATATTGTAAATGCACAAACAGTAATATCTCCACATTGCACGGTGCAATTCTGAAATTTTTAGCTTTTTCCTGCTAATCCTAGCATGATAAAGAAGATTCAAAGAGAGTGAGATGCCAGCTCCTTTCATTCAGTCAGTAGCTTCAAACATTTCTGGTATATGAAAAACATGTTTTTCAATGGCAAAAATCAATGAATATTGTAAATGCACAAACAGTAATATCTCCACATTGCAAGGTGCAATTCTGAAATTTTTAGCTTTTTCCTGTTAATCCTAGCATGATAAAGAAGATTCAAAGAGAGTGAGATGCCAGCTCCTTTCATTCAGTCAGTAGCTTCAAACATTTCTGGTATATGAAAAACATGTTTTTCAATGGCAAAAATCAATGAATATTGTAAATGCACAAACAGTAATATCTCCACATTGCACGGTGCAATTCTGAAATTTTTAGCTTTTTCCTGCTAATCCTAGCATGATAAAGAAGATTCAAAGAGAGTGAGATGCCAGCTCCTTTCATTCAGTCAGTAGCTTCAAACATTTCTGGACGTTTTTCAATGGCAAAAATCAATGAATATTGTAAATGCACAAACAGTAATATCTCCACATTGCAAGGTGCAATTCTGAAATTTTTTGCTTTTTCCTGCTAATCCTAGCATGATAAAGAAGATTCAAAGAGAGTGAGATGCCAGCTCCTTTCATTCAGTCAGTAGCTTCAAACATTTCTGGTATATGAAAAACATGTTTTTCAATGGCAAAAATCAATGAATATTGTAAATGCACAAACAGTAATATCTCCACATTGCACGGTGCAATTCTGAAATTTTTAGCTTTTTCCTGTTAATCCTAGCATGATAAAGAAGATTCAAAGAGAGTGAGATGCCAGCTCCTTTCATTCAGTCAGTAGCTTCAAACATTTCTGGTATATGAAAAACATGTTTTTCAATGGCAAAAATCAATGAATATTGTAAATGCACAAACAGTAATATCTCCACATTGCACGGTGCAATTCTGAAATTTTTAGCTTTTTCCTGCTAATCCTAGCATGATAAAGAAGATTCAAAGAGAGTGAGATGCCAGCTCCTTTCATTCAGTCAGTAGCTTCAAACATTTCTGGACGTTTTTCAATGGCAAAAATCAATGAATATTGTAAATGCACAAACAGTAATATCTCCACATTGCAAGGTGCAATTCTGAAATTTTTAGCTTTTTCCTGTTAATCCTAGCATGATAAAGAAGATTCAAAGAGAGTGAGATGCCAGCTCCTTTCATTCAGTCAGTAGCTTCAAACATTTCTGGTATATGAAAAACATGTTTTTCAATGGCAAAAATCAATGAATATTGTAAATGCACAAACAGTAATATCTCCACATTGCACGGTGCAATTCTGAAATTTTTTGCTTTTTCCTGCTAATCCTAGCATGATAAAGAAGATTCAAAGAGAGTGAGATGCCAGCTCCTTTCATTCAGTCAGTAGCTTCAAACATTTCTGGACGTTTTTCAATGGCAAAAATCAATGAATATTGTAAATGCACAAACAGTAATATCTCCACATTGCACGGTGCAATTCTGAAATTTTTTGCTTTTTCCTGTTAATCCTAGCATGATAAAGAAGATTCAAAGAGAGTGAGATGCCAGCTCCTTTCATTCAGTCAGTAGCTTCAAACATTTCTGGTATATGAAAAACATGTTTTTCAATGGCAAAAATCAATGAATATTGTAAATGCACAAACAGTAATATCTCCACATTGCAAGGTGCAATTCTGAAATTTTTAGCTTTTTCCTGTTAATCCTAGCATGATAAAGAAGATTCAAAGAGAGTGAGATGCCAGCTCCTTTCATTCAGTCAGTAGCTTCAAACATTTCTGGTATATGAAAAACATGTTTTTCAATGGCAAAAATCAATGAATATTGTAAATGCACAAACAGTAATATCTCCACATTGCATGGTGCAATTCTGAAATTTTTTGCTTTTTCCTGCTAATCCTAGCATGATAAAGAAGATTCAAAGAGAGTGAGATGCCAGCTCCTTTCATTCAGTCAGTAGCTTCAAACATTTCTGGTATATGAAAAACATGTTTTTCAATGGCAAAAATCAATGAATATTGTAAATGCACAAACAGTAATATCTCCACATTGCACGGTGCAATTCTGAAATTTTTAGCTTTTTCCTGTTAATCCTAGCATGATAAAGAAGATTCAAAGAGAGTGAGATGCCAGCTCCTTTCATTCAGTCAGTAGCTTCAAACATTTCTGGTATATGAAAAACATGTTTTTCAATGGCAAAAATCAATGAATATTGTAAATGCACAAACAGTAATATCTCCACATTGCAAGGTGCAATTCTGAAATTTTTAGCTTTTTCCTGCTAATCCTAGCATGATAAAGAAGATTCAAAGAGAGTGAGATGCCAGCTCCTTTCATTCAGTCAGTAGCTTCAAACATTTCTGGACGTTTTTCAATGGCAAAAATCAATGAATATTGTACATGCACAAACAGTAATATCTCCACATTGCACGGTGCAATTCTGAAATTTTTAGCTTTTTCCTGCTAATCCTAGCATGATAAAGAAGATTCAAAGAGAGTGAGATGCCAGCTCCTTTCATTCAGTCAGTAGCTTCAAACATTTCTGGTATATGAAAAACATGTTTTTCAATGGCAAAAATCAATGAATATTGTAAATGCACAAACAGTAATATCTCCACATTGCACGGTGCAATTCTGAAATTTTTAGCTTTTTCCTGTTAATCCTAGCATGATAAAGAAGATTCAAAGAGAGTGAGATGCCAGCTCCTTTCATTCAGTCAGTAGCTTCAAACATTTCTGGTATATGAAAAACATGTTTTTCAATGGCAAAAATCAATGAATATTGTAAATGCACAAACAGTAATATCTCCACATTGCACGGTGCAATTCTGAAATTTTTTGCTTTTTCCTGCTAATCCTAGCATGATAAAGAAGATTCAAAGAGAGTGAGATGCCAGCTCCTTTCATTCAGTCAGTAGCTTCAAACATTTCTGGACGTTTTTCAATGGCAAAAATCAATGAATATTGTAAATGCACAAACAGTAATATCTCCACATTGCAAGGTGCAATTCTGAAATTTTTAGCTTTTTCCTGTTAATCCTAGCATGATAAAGAAGATTCAAAGAGAGTGAGATGCCAGCTCCTTTCATTCAGTCAGTAGCTTCAAACATTTCTGGTATATGAAAAACATGTTTTTCAATGGCAAAAATCAATGAATATTGTAAATGCACAAACAGTAATATCTCCACATTGCAAGGTGCAATTCTGAAATTTTTTGCTTTTTCCTGCTAATCCTAGCATGATAAAGAAGATTCAAAGAGAGTGAGATGCCAGCTCCTTTCATTCAGTCAGTAGCTTCAAACATTTCTGGACGTTTTTCAATGGCAAAAATCAATGAATATTGTAAATGCACAAACAGTAATATCTCCACATTGCAAGGTGCAATTCTGAAATTTTTTGCTTTTTCCTGCTAATCCTAGCATGATAAAGAAGATTCAAAGAGAGTGAGATGCCAGCTCCTTTCATTCAGTCAGTAGCTTCAAACATTTCTGGTATATGAAAAACATGTTTTTCAATGGCAAAAATCAATGAATATTGTAAATGCACAAACAGTAATATCTCCACATTGCACGGTGCAATTCTGAAATTTTTAGCTTTTTCCTGTTAATCCTAGCATGATAAAGAAGATTCAAAGAGAGTGAGATGCCAGCTCCTTTCATTCAGTCAGTAGCTTCAAACATTTCTGGTATATGAAAAACATGTTTTTCAATGGCAAAAATCAATGAATATTGTAAATGCACAAACAGTAATATCTCCACATTGCACGGTGCAATTCTGAAATTTTTAGCTTTTTCCTGCTAATCCTAGCATGATAAAGAAGATTCAAAGAGAGTGAGATGCCAGCTCCTTTCATTCAGTCAGTAGCTTCAAACATTTCTGGTATATGAAAAACATGTTTTTCAATGGCAAAAATCAATGAATATTGTAAATGCACAAACAGTAATATCTCCACATTGCACGGTGCAATTCTGAAATTTTTAGCTTTTTCCTGTTAATCCTAGCATGATAAAGAAGATTCAAAGAGAGTGAGATGCCAGCTCCTTTCATTCAGTCAGTAGCTTCAAACATTTCTGGACGTTTTTCAATGGCAAAAATCAATGAATATTGTAAATGCACAAACAGTAATATCTCCACATTGCAAGGTGCAATTCTGAAATTTTTTGCTTTTTCCTGTTAATCCTAGCATGATAAAGAAGATTCAAAGAGAGTGAGATGCCAGCTCCTTTCATTCAGTCAGTAGCTTCAAACATTTCTGGTATATGAAAAACATGTTTTTCAATGGCAAAAATCAATGAATATTGTAAATGCACAAACAGTAATATCTCCACATTGCACGGTGCAATTCTGAAATTTTTTGCTTTTTCCTGCTAATCCTAGCATGATAAAGAAGATTCAAAGAGAGTGAGATGCCAGCTCCTTTCATTCAGTCAGTAGCTTTAAACATTTCTGGACGTTTTTCAATGGCAAAAATCAATGAATATTGTAAATGCACAAACAGTAATATCTCCACATTGCAAGGTGCAATTCTGAAATTTTTAGCTTTTTCCTGTTAATCCTAGCATGATAAAGAAGATTCAAAGAGAGTGAGATGCCAGCTCCTTTCATTCAGTCAGTAGCTTCAAACATTTCTGGTATATGAAAAACATGTTTTTCAATGGCAAAAATCAATGAATATTGTAAATGCACAAACAGTAATATCTCCACATTGCACGGTGCAATTCTGAAATTTTTAGCTTTTTCCTGTTAATCCTAGCATGATAAAGAAGATTCAAAGAGAGTGAGATGCCAGCTCCTTTCATTCAGTCAGTAGCTTCAAACATTTCTGGTATATGAAAAACATGTTTTTCAATGGCAAAAATCAATGAATATTGTAAATGCACAAACAGTAATATCTCCACATTGCAAGGTGCAATTCTGAAATTTTTAGCTTTTTCCTGCTAATCCTAGCATGATAAAGAAGATTCAAAGAGAGTGAGATGCCAGCTCCTTTCATTCAGTCAGTAGCTTCAAACATTTCTGGACGTTTTTCAATGGCAAAAATCAATGAATATTGTAAATGCACAAACAGTAATATCTCCACATTGCAAGGTGCAATTCTGAAATTTTTTGCTTTTTCCTGCTAATCCTAGCATGATAAAGAAGATTCAAAGAGAGTGAGATGCCAGCTCCTTTCATTCAGTCAGTAGCTTCAAACATTTCTGGACGTTTTTCAATGGCAAAAATCAATGAATATTGTAAATGCACAAACAGTAATATCTCCACATTGCAAGGTGCAATTCTGAAATTTTTAGCTTTTTCCTGTTAATCCTAGCATGATAAAGAAGATTCAAAGAGAGTGAGATGCCAGCTCCTTTCATTCAGTCAGTAGCTTCAAACATTTCTGGTATATGAAAAACATGTTTTTCAATGGCAAAAATCAATGAATATTGTAAATGCACAAACAGTAATATCTCCACATTGCACGGTGCAATTCTGAAATTTTTAGCTTTTTCCTGTTAATCCTAGCATGATAAAGAAGATTCAAAGAGAGTGAGATGCCAGCTCCTTTCATTCAGTCAGTAGCTTCAAACATTTCTGGTATATGAAAAACATGTTTTTCAATGGCAAAAATCAATGAATATTGTAAATGCACAAACAGTAATATCTCCACATTGCAAGGTGCAATTCTGAAATTTTTAGCTTTTTCCTGCTAATCCTAGCATGATAAAGAAGATTCAAAGAGAGTGAGATGCCAGCTCCTTTCATTCAGTCAGTAGCTTCAAACATTTCTGGACGTTTTTCAATGGCAAAAATCAATGAATATTGTAAATGCACAAACAGTAATATCTCCACATTGCAAGGTGCAATTCTGAAATTTTTTGCTTTTTCCTGCTAATCCTAGCATGATAAAGAAGATTCAAAGAGAGTGAGATGCCAGCTCCTTTCATTCAGTCAGTAGCTTCAAACATTTCTGGACGTTTTTCAATGGCAAAAATCAATGAATATTGTAAATGCACAAACAGTAATATCTCCACATTGCACGGTGCAATTCTGAAATTTTTAGCTTTTTCCTGTTAATCCTAGCATGATAAAGAAGATTCAAAGAGAGTGAGATGCCAGCTCCTTTCATTCAGTCAGTAGCTTCAAACATTTCTGGTATATGAAAAACATGTTTTTCAATGGCAAAAATCAATGAATATTGTAAATGCACAAACAGTAATATCTCCACATTGCACGGTGCAATTCTGAAATTTTTAGCTTTTTCCTGCTAATCCTAGCATGATAAAGAAGATTCAAAGAGAGTGAGATGCCAGCTCCTTTCATTCAGTCAGTAGCTTCAAACATTTCTGGTATATGAAAAACATGTTTTTCAATGGCAAAAATCAATGAATATTGTAAATGCACAAACAGTAATATCTCCACATTGCACGGTGCAATTCTGAAATTTTTAGCTTTTTCCTGTTAATCCTAGCATGATAAAGAAGATTCAAAGAGAGTGAGATGCCAGCTCCTTTCATTCAGTCAGTAGCTTCAAACATTTCTGGTATATGAAAAACATGTTTTTCAATGGCAAAAATCAATGAATATTGTAAATGCACAAACAGTAATATCTCCACATTGCACGGTGCAATTCTGAAATTTTTAGCTTTTTCCTGTTAATCCTAGCATGATAAAGAAGATTCAAAGAGAGTGAGATGCCAGCTCCTTTCATTCAGTCAGTAGCTTCAAACATTTCTGGACGTTTTTCAATGGCAAAAATCAATGAATATTGTAAATGCACAAACAGTAATATCTCCACATTGCAAGGTGCAATTCTGAAATTTTTAGCTTTTTCCTGCTAATCCTAGCATGATAAAGAAGATTCAAAGAGAGTGAGATGCCAGCTCCTTTCATTCAGTCAGTAGCTTCAAACATTTCTGGTATATGAAAAACATGTTTTTCAATGGCAAAAATCAATGAATATTGTAAATGCACAAACAGTAATATCTCCACATTGCAAGGTGCAATTCTGAAATTTTTAGCTTTTTCCTGTTAATCCTAGCATGATAAAGAAGATTCAAAGAGAGTGAGATGCCAGCTCCTTTCATTCAGTCAGTAGCTTCAAACATTTCTGGTATATGAAAAACATGTTTTTCAATGGCAAAAATCAATGAATATTGTAAATGCACAAACAGTAATATCTCCACATTGCAAGGTGCAATTCTGAAATTTTTAGCTTTTTCCTGTTAATCCTAGCATGATAAAGAAGATTCAAAGAGAGTGAGATGCCAGCTCCTTTCATTCAGTCAGTAGCTTCAAACATTTCTGGTATATGAAAAACATGTTTTTCAATGGCAAAAATCAATGAATATTGTAAATGCACAAACAGTAATATCTCCACATTGCAAGGTGCAATTCTGAAATTTTTAGCTTTTTCCTGTTAATCCTAGCATGATAAAGAAGATTCAAAGAGAGTGAGATGCCAGCTCCTTTCATTCAGTCAGTAGCTTCAAACATTTCTGGTATATGAAAAACATGTTTTTCAATGGCAAAAATCAATGAATATTGTAAATGCACAAACAGTAATATCTCCACATTGCACGGTGCAATTCTGAAATTTTTAGCTTTTTCCTGTTAATCCTAGCATGATAAAGAAGATTCAAAGAGAGTGAGATGCCAGCTCCTTTCATTCAGTCAGTAGCTTCAAACATTTCTGGTATATGAAAAACATGTTTTTCAATGGCAAAAATCAATGAATATTGTAAATGCACAAACAGTAATATCTCCACATTGCACGGTGCAATTCTGAAATTTTTTGCTTTTTCCTGCTAATCCTAGCATGATAAAGAAGATTCAAAGAGAGTGAGATGCCAGCTCCTTTCATTCAGTCAGTAGCTTCAAACATTTCTGGTATATGAAAAACATGTTTTTCAATGGCAAAAATCAATGAATATTGTAAATGCACAAACAGTAATATCTCCACATTGCACGGTGCAATTCTGAAATTTTTTGCTTTTTCCTGCTAATCCTAGCATGATAAAGAAGATTCAAAGAGAGTGAGATGCCAGCTCCTTTCATTCAGTCAGTAGCTTCAAACATTTCTGGTATATGAAAAACATGTTTTTCAATGGCAAAAATCAATGAATATTGTAAATGCACAAACAGTAATATCTCCACATTGCACGGTGCAATTCTGAAATTTTTAGCTTTTTCCTGTTAATCCTAGCATGATAAAGAAGATTCAAAGAGAGTGAGATGCCAGCTCCTTTCATTCAGTCAGTAGCTTCAAACATTTCTGGTATATGAAAAACATGTTTTTCAATGGCAAAAATCAATGAATATTGTAAATGCACAAACAGTAATATCTCCACATTGCACGGTGCAATTCTGAAATTTTTAGCTTTTTCCTGCTAATCCTAGCATGATAAAGAAGATTCAAAGAGAGTGAGATGCCAGCTCCTTTCATTCAGTCAGTAGCTTCAAACATTTCTGGTATATGAAAAACATGTTTTTCAATGGCAAAAATCAATGAATATTGTAAATGCACAAACAGTAATATCTCCACATTGCAAGGTGCAATTCTGAAATTTTTAGCTTTTTCCTGTTAATCCTAGCATGATAAAGAAGATTCAAAGAGAGTGAGATGCCAGCTCCTTTCATTCAGTCAGTAGCTTCAAACATTTCTGGTATATGAAAAACATGTTTTTCAATGGCAAAAATCAATGAATATTGTAAATGCACAAACAGTAATATCTCCACATTGCACGGTGCAATTCTGAAATTTTTAGCTTTTTCCTGCTAATCCTAGCATGATAAAGAAGATTCAAAGAGAGTGAGATGCCAGCTCCTTTCATTCAGTCAGTAGCTTCAAACATTTCTGGACGTTTTTCAATGGCAAAAATCAATGAATATTGTAAATGCACAAACAGTAATATCTCCACATTGCAAGGTGCAATTCTGAAATTTTTTGCTTTTTCCTGCTAATCCTAGCATGATAAAGAAGATTCAAAGAGAGTGAGATGCCAGCTCCTTTCATTCAGTCAGTAGCTTCAAACATTTCTGGTATATGAAAAACATGTTTTTCAATGGCAAAAATCAATGAATATTGTAAATGCACAAACAGTAATATCTCCACATTGCACGGTGCAATTCTGAAATTTTTAACTTTTTCCTGTTAATCCTAGCATGATAAAGAAGATTCAAAGAGAGTGAGATGCCAGCTCCTTTCATTCAGTCAGTAGCTTCAAACATTTCTGGACGTTTTTCAATGGCAAAAATCAATGAATATTGTAAATGCACAAACAGTAATATCTCCACATTGCACGGTGCAATTCTGAAATTTTTTGCTTTTTCCTGCTAATCCTAGCATGATAAAGAAGATTCAAAGAGAGTGAGATGCCAGCTCCTTTCATTCAGTCAGTAGCTTCAAACATTTCTGGTATATGAAAAACATGTTTTTCAATGGCAAAAATCAATGAATATTGTAAATGCACAAACAGTAATATCTCCACATTGCACGGTGCAATTCTGAAATTTTTAGCTTTTTCCTGTTAATCCTAGCATGATAAAGAAGATTCAAAGAGAGTGAGATGCCAGCTCCTTTCATTCAGTCAGTAGCTTCAAACATTTCTGGTATATGAAAAACATGTTTTTCAATGGCAAAAATCAATGAATATTGTAAATGCACAAACAGTAATATCTCCACATTGCACGGTGCAATTCTGAAATTTTTAGCTTTTTCCTGCTAATCCTAGCATGATAAAGAAGATTCAAAGAGAGTGAGATGCCAGCTCCTTTCATTCAGTCAGTAGCTTCAAACATTTCTGGACGTTTTTCAATGGCAAAAATCAATGAATATTGTAAATGCACAAACAGTAATATCTCCACATTGCACGGTGCAATTCTGAAATTTTTTGCTTTTTCCTGCTAATCCTAGCATGATAAAGAAGATTCAAAGAGAGTGAGATGCCAGCTCCTTTCATTCAGTCAGTAGCTTCAAACATTTCTGGTATATGAAAAACATGTTTTTCAATGGCAAAAATCAATGAATATTGTAAATGCACAAACAGTAATATCTCCACATTGCACGGTGCAATTCTGAAATTTTTAGCTTTTTCCTGTTAATCCTAGCATGATAAAGAAGATTCAAAGAGAGTGAGATGCCAGCTCCTTTCATTCAGTCAGTAGCTTCAAACATTTCTGGTATATGAAAAACATGTTTTTCAATGGCAAAAATCAATGAATATTGTAAATGCACAAACAGTAATATCTCCACATTGCACGGTGCAATTCTGAAATTTTTAGCTTTTTCCTGTTAATCCTAGCATGATAAAGAAGATTCAAAGAGAGTGAGATGCCAGCTCCTTTCATTCAGTCAGTAGCTTCAAACATTTCTGGACGTTTTTCAATGGCAAAAATCAATGAATATTGTAAATGCACAAACAGTAATATCTCCACATTGCACGGTGCAATTCTGAAATTTTTTGCTTTTTCCTGCTAATCCTAGCATGATAAAGAAGATTCAAAGAGAGTGAGATGCCAGCTCCTTTCATTCAGTCAGTAGCTTCAAACATTTCTGGTATATGAAAAACATGTTTTTCAATGGCAAAAATCAATGAATATTGTAAATGCACAAACAGTAATATCTCCACATTGCAAGGTGCAATTCTGAAATTTTTTGCTTTTTCCTGCTAATCCTAGCATGATAAAGAAGATTCAAAGAGAGTGAGATGCCAGCTCCTTTCATTCAGTCAGTAGCTTCAAACATTTCTGGTATATGAAAAACATGTTTTTCAATGGCAAAAATCAATGAATATTGTAAATGCACAAACAGTAATATCTCCACATTGCACGGTGCAATTCTGAAATTTTTTGCTTTTTCCTGCTAATCCTAGCATGATAAAGAAGATTCAAAGAGAGTGAGATGCCAGCTCCTTTCATTCAGTCAGTAGCTTCAAACATTTCTGGTATATGAAAAACATGTTTTTCAATGGCAAAAATCAATGAATATTGTAAATGCACAAACAGTAATATCTCCACATTGCAAGGTGCAATTCTGAAATTTTTTGCTTTTTCCTGCTAATCCTAGCATGATAAAGAAGATTCAAAGAGAGTGAGATGCCAGCTCCTTTCATTCAGTCAGTAGCTTCAAACATTTCTGGTATATGAAAAACATGTTTTTCAATGGCAAAAATCAATGAATATTGTAAATGCACAAACAGTAATATCTCCACATTGCAAGGTGCAATTCTGAAATTTTTAGCTTTTTCCTGTTAATCCTAGCATGATAAAGAAGATTCAAAGAGAGTGAGATGCCAGCTCCTTTCATTCAGTCAGTAGCTTCAAACATTTCTGGACGTTTTTCAATGGCAAAAATCAATGAATATTGTAAATGCACAAACAGTAATATCTCCACATTGCAAGGTGCAATTCTGAAATTTTTTGCTTTTTCCTGTTAATCCTAGCATGATAAAGAAGATTCAAAGAGAGTGAGATGCCAGCTCCTTTCATTCAGTCAGTAGCTTCAAACATTTCTGGTATATGAAAAACATGTTTTTCAATGGCAAAAATCAATGAATATTGTAAATGCACAAACAGTAATATCTCCACATTGCACGGTGCAATTCTGAAATTTTTAGCTTTTTCCTGCTAATCCTAGCATGATAAAGAAGATTCAAAGAGAGTGAGATGCCAGCTCCTTTCATTCAGTCAGTAGCTTCAAACATTTCTGGTATATGAAAAACATGTTTTTCAATGGCAAAAATCAATGAATATTGTAAATGCACAAACAGTAATATCTCCACATTGCACGGTGCAATTCTGAAATTTTTTGCTTTTTCCTGCTAATCCTAGCATGATAAAGAAGATTCAAAGAGAGTGAGATGCCAGCTCCTTTCATTCAGTCAGTAGCTTCAAACATTTCTGGACGTTTTTCAATGGCAAAAATCAATGAATATTGTAAATGCACAAACAGTAATATCTCCACATTGCACGGTGCAATTCTGAAATTTTTAGCTTTTTCCTGTTAATCCTAGCATGATAAAGAAGATTCAAAGAGAGTGAGATGCCAGCTCCTTTCATTCAGTCAGTAGCTTCAAACATTTCTGGTATATGAAAAACATGTTTTTCAATGGCAAAAATCAATGAATATTGTAAATGCACAAACAGTAATATCTCCACATTGCACGGTGCAATTCTGAAATTTTTAGCTTTTTCCTGCTAATCCTAGCCTGATAAAGAAGATTCAAAGAGAGTGAGATGCCAGCTCCTTTCATTCAGTCAGTAGCTTCAAACATTTCTGGTATATGAAAAACATGTTTTTCAATGGCAAAAATCAATGAATATTGTAAATGCACAAACAGTAATATCTCCACATTGCACGGTGCAATTCTGAAATTTTTTGCTTTTTCCTGTTAATCCTAGCATGATAAAGAAGATTCAAAGAGAGTGAGATGCCAGCTCCTTTCATTCAGTCAGTAGCTTCAAACATTTCTGGTATATGAAAAACATGTTTTTCAATGGCAAAAATCAATGAATATTGTAAATGCACAAACAGTAATATCTCCACATTGCAAGGTGCAATTCTGAAATTTTTAGCTTTTTCCTGTTAATCCTAGCATGATAAAGAAGATTCAAAGAGAGTGAGATGCCAGCTCCTTTCATTCAGTCAGTAGCTTCAAACATTTCTGGTATATGAAAAACATGTTTTTCAATGGCAAAAATCAATGAATATTGTAAATGCACAAACAGTAATATCTCCACATTGCAAGGTGCAATTCTGAAATTTTTAGCTTTTTCCTGTTAATCCTAGCATGATAAAGAAGATTCAAAGAGAGTGAGATGCCAGCTCCTTTCATTCAGTCAGTAGCTTCAAACATTTCTGGTATATGAAAAACATGTTTTTCAATGGCAAAAATCAATGAATATTGTAAATGCACAAACAGTAATATCTCCACATTGCAAGGTGCAATTCTGAAATTTTTAGCTTTTTCCTGTTAATCCTAGCATGATAAAGAAGATTCAAAGAGAGTGAGATGCCAGCTCCTTTCATTCAGTCAGTAGCTTCAAACATTTCTGGACGTTTTTCAATGGCAAAAATCAATGAATATTGTAAATGCACAAACAGTAATATCTCCACATTGCACGGTGCAATTCTGAAATTTTTAGCTTTTTCCTGCTAATCCTAGCATGATAAAGAAGATTCAAAGAGAGTGAGATGCCAGCTCCTTTCATTCAGTCAGTAGCTTCAAACATTTCTGGTATATGAAAAACATGTTTTTCAATGGCAAAAATCAATGAATATTGTAAATGCACAAACAGTAATATCTCCACATTGCACGGTGCAATTCTGAAATTTTTAGCTTTTTCCTGTTAATCCTAGCATGATAAAGAAGATTCAAAGAGAGTGAGATGCCAGCTCCTTTCATTCAGTCAGTAGCTTCAAACATTTCTGGACATTTTTCAATGGCAAAAATCAATGAAATATTGTAAATGCACAAACAGTAATATCTCCACATTGCACGGTGCAATTCTGAAATTTTTTGCTTTTTCCTGCTAATCCTAGCATGATAAAGAAGATTCAAAGAGAGTGAGATGCCAGCTCCTTTCATTCAGTCAGTAGCTTCAAACATTTCTGGTATATGAAAAACATGTTTTTCAATGGCAAAAATCAATGAATATTGTAAATGCACAAACAGTAATATCTCCACATTGCACGGTGCAATTCTGAAATTTTTTGCTTTTTCCTGCTAATCCTAGCATGATAAAGAAGATTCAAAGAGAGTGAGATGCCAGCTCCTTTCATTCAGTCAGTAGCTTCAAACATTTCTGGTATATGAAAAACATGTTTTTCAATGGCAAAAATCAATGAATATTGTAAATGCACAAACAGTAATATCTCCACATTGCACGGTGCAATTCTGAAATTTTTTGCTTTTTCCTGCTAATCCTAGCATGATAAAGAAGATTCAAAGAGAGTGAGATGCCAGCTCCTTTCATTCAGTCAGTAGCTTCAAACATTTCTGGACGTTTTTCAATGGCAAAAATCAATGAATATTGTAAATGCACAAACAGTAATATCTCCACATTGCACGGTGCAATTCTGAAATTTTTTGCTTTTTCCTGCTAATCCTAGCATGATAAAGAAGATTCAAAGAGAGTGAGATGCCAGCTCCTTTCATTCAGTCAGTAGCTTCAAACATTTCTGGTATATGAAAAACATGTTTTTCAATGGCAAAAATCAATGAATATTGTAAATGCACAAACAGTAATATCTCCACATTGCACGGTGCAATTCTGAAATTTTTAGCTTTTTCCTGTTAATCCTAGCATGATAAAGAAGATTCAAAGAGAGTGAGATGCCAGCTCCTTTCATTCAGTCAGTAGCTTCAAACATTTCTGGTATATGAAAAACATGTTTTTCAATGGCAAAAATCAATGAATATTGTAAATGCACAAACAGTAATATCTCCACATTGCACGGTGCAATTCTGAAATTTTTTGCTTTTTCCTGCTAATCCTAGCATGATAAAGAAGATTCAAAGAGAGTGAGATGCCAGCTCCTTTCATTCAGTCAGTAGCTTCAAACATTTCTGGTATATGAAAAACATGTTTTTCAATGGCAAAAATCAATGAATATTGTAAATGCACAAACAGTAATATCTCCACATTGCACGGTGCAATTCTGAAATTTTTTGCTTTTTCCTGCTAATCCTAGCATGATAAAGAAGATTCAAAGAGAGTGAGATGCCAGCTCCTTTCATTCAGTCAGTAGCTTCAAACATTTCTGGTATATGAAAAACATGTTTTTCAATGGCAAAAATCAATGAATATTGTAAATGCACAAACAGTAATATCTCCACATTGCAAGGTGCAATTCTGAAATTTTTTGCTTTTTCCTGCTAATCCTAGCATGATAAAGAAGATTCAAAGAGAGTGAGATGCCAGCTCCTTTCATTCAGTCAGTAGCTTCAAACATTTCTGGTATATGAAAAACATGTTTTTCAATGGCAAAAATCAATGAATATTGTAAATGCACAAACAGTAATATCTCCACATTGCACGGTGCAATTCTGAAATTTTTTGCTTTTTCCTGCTAATCCTAGCATGATAAAGAAGATTCAAAGAGAGTGAGATGCCAGCTCCTTTCATTCAGTCAGTAGCTTCAAACATTTCTGGTATATGAAAAACATGTTTTTCAATGGCAAAAATCAATGAATATTGTAAATGCACAAACAGTAATATCTCCACATTGCAAGGTGCAATTCTGAAATTTTTTGCTTTTTCCTGTTAATCCTAGCATGATAAAGAAGATTCAAAGAGAGTGAGATGCCAGCTCCTTTCATTCAGTCAGTAGCTTCAAACATTTCTGGACGTTTTTCAATGGCAAAAATCAATGAATATTGTAAATGCACAAACAGTAATATCTCCACATTGCAAGGTGCAATTCTGAAATTTTTAGCTTTTTCCTGCTAATCCTAGCATGATAAAGAAGATTCAAAGAGAGTGAGATGCCAGCTCCTTTCATTCAGTCAGTAGCTTCAAACATTTCTGGTATATGAAAAACATGTTTTTCAATGGCAAAAATCAATGAATATTGTAAATGCACAAACAGTAATATCTCCACATTGCAAGGTGCAATTCTGAAATTTTTTGCTTTTTCCTGTTAATCCTAGCATGATAAAGAAGATTCAAAGAGAGTGAGATGCCAGCTCCTTTCATTCAGTCAGTAGCTTCAAACATTTCTGGACGTTTTTCAATGGCAAAAATCAATGAATATTGTAAATGCACAAACAGTAATATCTCCACATTGCAAGGTGCAATTCTGAAATTTTTAGCTTTTTCCTGCTAATCCTAGCATGATAAAGAAGATTCAAAGAGAGTGAGATGCCAGCTCCTTTCATTCAGTCAGTAGCTTCAAACATTTCTGGTATATGAAAAACATGTTTTTCAATGGCAAAAATCAATGAATATTGTAAATGCACAAACAGTAATATCTCCACATTGCACGGTGCAATTCTGAAATTTTTAGCTTTTTCCTGTTAATCCTAGCATGATAAAGAAGATTCAAAGAGAGTGAGATGCCAGCTCCTTTCATTCAGTCAGTAGCTTCAAACATTTCTGGTATATGAAAAACATGTTTTTCAATGGCAAAAATCAATGAATATTGTAAATGCACAAACAGTAATATCTCCACATTGCACGGTGCAATTCTGAAATTTTTTGCTTTTTCCTGTTAATCCTAGCATGATAAAGAAGATTCAAAGAGAGTGAGATGCCAGCTCCTTTCATTCAGTCAGTAGCTTCAAACATTTCTGGTATATGAAAAACATGTTTTTCAATGGCAAAAATCAATGAATATTGTAAATGCACAAACAGTAATATCTCCACATTGCACGGTGCAATTCTGAAATTTTTAGCTTTTTCCTGTTAATCCTAGCATGATAAAGAAGATTCAAAGAGAGTGAGATGCCAGCTCCTTTCATTCAGTCAGTAGCTTCAAACATTTCTGGACGTTTTTCAATGGCAAAAATCAATGAATATTGTAAATGCACAAACAGTAATATCTCCACATTGCACGGTGCAATTCTGAAATTTTTAGCTTTTTCCTGTTAATCCTAGCATGATAAAGAAGATTCAAAGAGAGTGAGATGCCAGCTCCTTTCATTCAGTCAGTAGCTTCAAACATTTCTGGTATATGAAAAACATGTTTTTCAATGGCAAAAATCAATGAATATTGTAAATGCACAAACAGTAATATCTCCACATTGCAAGGTGCAATTCTGAAATTTTTTGCTTTTTCCTGCTAATCCTAGCATGATAAAGAATATTCAAAGAGAGTGAGATGCCAGCTCCTTTCATTCAGTCAGTAGCTTCAAACATTTCTGGTATATGAAAAACATGTTTTTCAATGGCAAAAATCAATGAATATTGTAAATGCACAAACAGTAATATCTCCACATTGCACGGTGCAATTCTGAAATTTTTTGCTTTTTCCTGCTAATCCTAGCATGATAAAGAAGATTCAAAGAGAGTGAGATGCCAGCTCCTTTCATTCAGTCAGTAGCTTCAAACATTTCTGGTATATGAAAAACATGTTTTTCAATGGCAAAAATCAATGAATATTGTAAATGCACAAACAGTAATATCTCCACATTGCACGGTGCAATTCTGAAATTTTTAGCTTTTTCCTGTTAATCCTAGCATGATAAAGAAGATTCAAAGAGAGTGAGATGCCAGCTCCTTTCATTCAGTCAGTAGCTTCAAACATTTCTGGTATATGAAAAACATGTTTTTCAATGGCAAAAATCAATGAATATTGTAAATGCACAAACAGTAATATCTCCACATTGCAAGGTGCAATTCTGAAATTTTTAGCTTTTTCCTGTTAATCCTAGCATTATAAAGAAGATTCAAAGAGAGTGAGATGCCAGCTCCTTTCATTCAGTCAGTAGCTTCAAACATTTCTGGTATATGAAAAACGTTTTTCAATGGCAAAAATCAATGAATATTGTAAATGCACAAACAGTAATATCTCCACATTGCACGGTGCAATTCTGAAATTTTTAGCTTTTTCCTGCTAATCCTAGCATGATAAAGAAGATTCAAAGAGAGTGAGATGCCAGCTCCTTTCATTCAGTCAGTAGCTTCAAACATTTCTGGTATATGAAAAACATGTTTTTCAATGGCAAAAATCAATGAATATTGTAAATGCACAAACAGTAATATCTCCACATTGCACGGTGCAATTCTGAAATTTTTTGCTTTTTCCTGCTAATCCTAGCATGATAAAGAAGATTCAAAGAGAGTGAGATGCCAGCTCCTTTCATTCAGTCAGTAGCTTCAAACATTTCTGGACGTTTTTCAATGGCAAAAATCAATGAATATTGTAAATGCACAAACAGTAATATCTCCACATTGCAAGGTGCAATTCTGAAATTTTTTGCTTTTTCCTGTTAATCCTAGCATGATAAAGAAGATTCAAAGAGAGTGAGATGCCAGCTCCTTTCATTCAGTCAGTAGCTTCAAACATTTCTGGTATATGAAAAACATGTTTTTCAATGGCAAAAATCAATGAATATTGTAAATGCACAAACAGTAATATCTCCACATTGCAAGGTGCAATTCTGAAATTTTTAGCTTTTTCCTGTTAATCCTAGCATGATAAAGAAGATTCAAAGAGAGTGAGATGCCAGCTCCTTTCATTCAGTCAGTAGCTTCAAACATTTCTGGTATATGAAAAACATGTTTTTCAATGGCAAAAATCAATGAATATTGTAAATGCACAAACAGTAATATCTCCACATTGCAAGGTGCAATTCTGAAATTTTTTGCTTTTTCCTGCTAATCCTAGCATGATAAAGAAGATTCAAAGAGAGTGAGATGCCAGCTCCTTTCATTCAGTCAGTAGCTTCAAACATTTCTGGTATATGAAAAACATGTTTTTCAATGGCAAAAATCAATGAATATTGTAAATGCACAAACAGTAATATCTCCACATTGCACGGTGCAATTCTGAAATTTTTTGCTTTTTCCTGCTAATCCTAGCATGATAAAGAAGATTCAAAGAGAGTGAGATGCCAGCTCCTTTCATTCAGTCAGTAGCTTCAAACATTTCTGGACGTTTTTCAATGGCAAAAATCAATGAATATTGTAAATGCACAAACAGTAATATCTCCACATTGCACGGTGCAATTCTGAAATTTTTTGCTTTTTCCTGCTAATCCTAGCATGATAAAGAAGATTCAAAGAGAGTGAGATGCCAGCTCCTTTCATTCAGTCAGTAGCTTCAAACATTTCTGGTATATGAAAAACATGTTTTTCAATGGCAAAAATCAATGAATATTGTAAATGCACAAACAGTAATATCTCCACATTGCACGGTGCAATTCTGAAATTTTTAGCTTTTTCCTGTTAATCCTAGCATGATAAAGAAGATTCAAAGAGAGTGAGATGCCAGCTCCTTTCATTCAGTCAGTAGCTTCAAACATTTCTGGTATATGAAAAACATGTTTTTCAATGGCAAAAATCAATGAATATTGTAAATGCACAAACAGTAATATCTCCACATTGCACGGTGCAATTCTGAAATTTTTTGCTTTTTCCTGCTAATCCTAGCATGATAAAGAAGATTCAAAGAGAGTGAGATGCCAGCTCCTTTCATTCAGTCAGTAGCTTCAAACATTTCTGGTATATGAAAAACATGTTTTTCAATGGCAAAAATCAATGAATATTGTAAATGCACAAACAGTAATATCTCCACATTGCACGGTGCAATTCTGAAATTTTTTGCTTTTTCCTGCTAATCCTAGCATGATAAAGAAGATTCAAAGAGAGTGAGATGCCAGCTCCTTTCATTCAGTCAGTAGCTTCAAACATTTCTGGTATATGAAAAACATGTTTTTCAAGGGCAAAAATCAATGAATATTGTAAATGCACAAACAGTAATATCTCCACATTGCACGGTGCAATTCTGAAATTTTTTGCTTTTTCCTGTTAATCCTAGCATGATAAAGAAGATTCAAAGAGAGTGAGATGCCAGCTCCTTTCATTCAGTCAGTAGCTTCAAACATTTCTGGTATATGAAAAACATGTTTTTCAATGGCAAAAATCAATGAATATTGTAAATGCACAAACAGTAATATCTCCACATTGCACGGTGCAATTCTGAAATTTTTTGCTTTTTCCTGCTAATCCTAGCATGATAAAGAAGATTCAAAGAGAGTGAGATGCCAGCTCCTTTCATTCAGTCAGTAGCTTCAAACATTTCTGGTATATGAAAAACATGTTTTTCAATGGTAAAAATCAATGAATATTGTAAATGCACAAACAGTAATATCTCCACATTGCAAGGTGCAATTCTGAAATTTTTTGCTTTTTCCTGCTAATCCTAGCATGATAAAGATTCAAAGAGAGTGAGATGCCAGCTTCTTTCATTCAGTCAGTAGCTTCAAACATTTCTGGTATATGAAAAACATGTTTTTCAATGGCAAAAATCAATGAATATTGTAAATGCACAAACAGTAATATCTCCACATTGCACGGTGCAATTCTGAAATTTTTAGCTTTTTCCTGCTAATCCTAGCATGATAAAGAAGATTCAAAGAGAGTGAGATGCCAGCTCCTTTCATTCAGTCAGTAGCTTCAAACATTTCTGGTATATGAAAAACATGTTTTTCAATGGCAAAAATCAATGAATATTGTAAATGCACAAACAGTAATATCTCCACATTGCAAGGTGCAATTCTGAAATTTTTTGCTTTTTCCTGCTAATCCTAGCATGATAAAGAAGATTCAAAGAGAGTGAGATGCCAGCTCCTTTCATTCAGTCAGTAGCTTCAAACATTTCTGGTATATGAAAAACATGTTTTTCAATGGCAAAAATCAATGAATATTGTAAATGCACAAACAGTAATATCTCCACATTGCACGGTGCAATTCTGAAATTTTTAGCTTTTTCCTGCTAATCCTAGCATGATAAAGAAGATTCAAAGAGAGTGAGATGCCAGCTCCTTTCATTCAGTCAGTAGCTTCAAACATTTCTGGTATATGAAAAACATGTTTTTCAGTGGCAAAAATCAATGAATATTGTAAATGCACAAACAGTAATATCTCCACATTGCAAGGTGCAATTCTGAAATTTTTAGCTTTTTCCTGTTAATCCTAGCATGATAAAGAAGATTCAAAGAGAGTGAGATGCCAGCTCCTTTCATTCAGTCAGTAGCTTCAAACATTTCTGGACGTTTTTCAATGGCAAAAATCAATGAATATTGTAAATGCACAAACAGTAATATCTCCACATTGCACGGTGCAATTCTGAAATTTTTAGCTTTTTCCTGCTAATCCTAGCATGATAAAGAAGATTCAAAGAGAGTGAGATGCCAGCTCCTTTCATTCAGTCAGTAGCTTCAAACATTTCTGGTATATGAAAAACATGTTTTTCAATGGCAAAAATCAATGAATATTGTAAATGCACAAACAGTAATATCTCCACATTGCACGGTGCAATTCTGAAATTTTTAGCTTTTTCCTGCTTATCCTAGCATGATAAAGAAGATTCAAAGAGAGTGAGATGCCAGCTCCTTTCATTCAGTCAGTAGCTTCAAACATTTCTGGACGTTTTTCAATGGCAAAAATCAATGAATATTGTAAATGCACAAACAGTAATATCTCCACATTGCACGGTGCAATTCTGAAATTTTTAGCTTTTTCCTGCTAATCCTAGCATGATAAAGAAGATTCAAAGAGAGTGAGATGCCAGCTCCTTTCATTCAGTCAGTAGCTTCAAACATTTCTGGTATATGAAAAACATGTTTTTCAATGGCAAAAATCAATGAATATTGTAAATGCACAAACAGTAATATCTCCACATTGCACGGTGCAATTCTGAAATTTTTAGCTTTTTCCTGCTTATCCTAGCATGATAAAGAAGATTCAAAGAGAGTGAGATGCCAGCTCCTTTCATTCAGTCAGTAGCTTCAAACATTTCTGGACGTTTTTCAATGGCAAAAATCAATGAATATTGTAAATGCACAAACAGTAATATCTCCACATTGCACGGTGCAATTCTGAAATTTTTTGCTTTTTCCTGTTAATCCTAGCATGATAAAGAAGATTCAAAGAGAGTGAGATGCCAGCTCCTTTCATTCAGTCAGTAGCTTCAAACATTTCTGGTATATGAAAAACATGTTTTTCAATGGCAAAAATCAATGAATATTGTAAATGCACAAACAGTAATATCTCCACATTGCAAGGTGCAATTCTGAAATTTTTAGCTTTTTCCTGCTAATCCTAGCATGATAAAGAAGATTCAAAGAGAGTGAGATGCCAGCTCCTTTCATTCAGTCAGTAGCTTCAAACATTTCTGGTATATGAAAAACATGTTTTTCAATGGCAAAAATCAATGAATATTGTAAATGCACAAACAGTAATATCTCCACATTGCAAGGTGCAATTCTGAAATTTTTTGCTTTTTCCTGCTAATCCTAGCATGATAAAGAAGATTCAAAGAGAGTGAGATGCCAGCTCCTTTCATTCAGTCAGTAGCTTCAAACATTTCTGGTATATGAAAAACATGTTTTTCAATGGCAAAAATCAATGAATATTGTAAATGCACAAACAGTAATATCTCCACATTGCACGGTGCAATTCTGAAATTTTTAGCTTTTTCCTGCTAATCCTAGCATGATAAAGAAGATTCAAAGAGAGTGAGATGCCAGCTCCTTTCATTCAGTCAGTAGCTTCAAACATTTCTGGTATATGAAAAACATGTTTTTCAATGGCAAAAATCAATGAATATTGTAAATGCACAAACAGTAATATCTCCACATTGCACGGTGCAATTCTGAAATTTTTAGCTTTTTCCTGCTAATCCTAGCATGATAAAGAAGATTCAAAGAGAGTGAGATGCCAGCTCCTTTCATTCAGTCAGTAGCTTCAAACATTTCTGGACGTTTTTCAATGGCAAAAATCAATGAATATTGTAAATGCACAAACAGTAATATCTCCACATTGCACGGTGCAATTCTGAAATTTTTTGCTTTTTCCTGTTAATCCTAGCATGATAAAGAAGATTCAAAGAGAGTGAGATGCCAGCTCCTTTCATTCAGTCAGTAGCTTCAAACATTTCTGGTATATGAAAAACATGTTTTTCAATGGCAAAAATCAATGAATATTGTAAATGCACAAACAGTAATATCTCCACATTGCAAGGTGCAATTCTGAAATTTTTAGCTTTTTCCTGCTAATCCTAGCATGATAAAGAAGATTCAAAGAGAGTGAGATGCCAGCTCCTTTCATTCAGTCAGTAGCTTCAAACATTTCTGGTATATGAAAAACATGTTTTTCAATGGCAAAAATCAATGAATATTGTAAATGCACAAACAGTAATATCTCCACATTGCAAGGTGCAATTCTGAAATTTTTTGCTTTTTCCTGCTAATCCTAGCATGATAAAGAAGATTCAAAGAGAGTGAGATGCCAGCTCCTTTCATTCAGTCAGTAGCTTCAAACATTTCTGGTATATGAAAAACATGTTTTTCAATGGCAAAAATCAATGAATATTGTAAATGCACAAACAGTAATATCTCCACATTGCACGGTGCAATTCTGAAATTTTTTGCTTTTTCCTGCTAATCCTAGCATGATAAAGAAGATTCAAAGAGAGTGAGATGCCAGCTCCTTTCATTCAGTCAGTAGCTTCAAACATTTCTGGTATATGAAAAACATGTTTTTCAATGGCAAAAATCAATGAATATTGTAAATGCACAAACAGTAATATCTCCACATTGCAAGGTGCAATTCTGAAATTTTTTGCTTTTTCCTGTTAATCCTAGCATGATAAAGAAGATTCAAAGAGAGTGAGATGCCAGCTCCTTTCATTCAGTCAGTAGCTTCAAACATTTCTGGACGTTTTTCAATGGCAAAAATCAATGAATATTGTAAATGCACAAACAGTAATATCTCCACATTGCAAGGTGCAATTCTGAAATTTTTAGCTTTTTCCTGCTAATCCTAGCATGATAAAGAAGATTCAAAGAGAGTGAGATGCCAGCTCCTTTCATTCAGTCAGTAGCTTCAAACATTTCTGGTATATGAAAAACATGTTTTTCAATGGCAAAAATCAATGAATATTGTAAATGCACAAACAGTAATATCTCCACATTGCACGGTGCAATTCTGAAATTTTTTGCTTTTTCCTGTTAATCCTAGCATGATAAAGAAGATTCAAAGAGAGTGAGATGCCAGCTCCTTTCATTCAGTCAGTAGCTTCAAACATTTCTGGTATATGAAAAACATGTTTTTCAATGGCAAAAATCAATGAATATTGTAAATGCACAAACAGTAATATCTCCACATTGCACGGTGCAATTCTGAAATTTTTAGCTTTTTCCTGTTAATCCTAGCATGATAAAGAAGATTCAAAGAGAGTGAGATGCCAGCTCCTTTCATTCAGTCAGTAGCTTCAAACATTTCTGGACGTTTTTCAATGGCAAAAATCAATGAATATTGTAAATGCACAAACAGTAATATCTCCACATTGCACGGTGCAATTCTGAAATTTTTAGCTTTTTCCTGTTAATCCTAGCATGATAAAGAAGATTCAAAGAGAGTGAGATGCCAGCTCCTTTCATTCAGTCAGTAGCTTCAAACATTTCTGGTATATGAAAAACATGTTTTTCAATGGCAAAAATCAATGAATATTGTAAATGCACAAACAGTAATATCTCCACATTGCAAGGTGCAATTCTGAAATTTTTTGCTTTTTCCTGCTAATCCTAGCATGATAAAGAATATTCAAAGAGAGTGAGATGCCAGCTCCTTTCATTCAGTCAGTAGCTTCAAACATTTCTGGTATATGAAAAACATGTTTTTCAATGGCAAAAATCAATGAATATTGTAAATGCACAAACAGTAATATCTCCACATTGCACGGTGCAATTCTGAAATTTTTAGCTTTTTCCTGTTAATCCTAGCATGATAAAGAAGATTCAAAGAGAGTGAGATGCCAGCTCCTTTCATTCAGTCAGTAGCTTCAAACATTTCTGGTATATGAAAAACATGTTTTTCAATGGCAAAAATCAATGAATATTGTAAATGCACAAACAGTAATATCTCCACATTGCACGGTGCAATTCTGAAATTTTTTGCTTTTTCCTGCTAATCCTAGCATGATAAAGAAGATTCAAAGAGAGTGAGATGCCAGCTCCTTTCATTCAGTCAGTAGCTTCAAACATTTCTGGTATATGAAAAACATGTTTTTCAATGGCAAAAATCAATGAATATTGTAAATGCACAAACAGTAATATCTCCACATTGCACGGTGCAATTCTGAAATTTTTAGCTTTTTCCTGTTAATCCTAGCATGATAAAGAAGATTCAAAGAGAGTGAGATGCCAGCTCCTTTCATTCAGTCAGTAGCTTCAAACATTTCTGGTATATGAAAAACATGTTTTTCAATGGCAAAAATCAATGAATATTGTAAATGCACAAACAGTAATATCTCCACATTGCAAGGTGCAATTCTGAAATTTTTAGCTTTTTCCTGTTAATCCTAGCATGATAAAGAAGATTCAAAGAGAGTGAGATGCCAGCTCCTTTCATTCAGTCAGTAGCTTCAAACATTTCTGGTATATGAAAAACGTTTTTCAATGGCAAAAATCAATGAATATTGTAAATGCACAAACAGTAATATCTCCACATTGCACGGTGCAATTCTGAAATTTTTAGCTTTTTCCTGCTAATCCTAGCATGATAAAGAAGATTCAAAGAGAGTGAGATGCCAGCTCCTTTCATTCAGTCAGTAGCTTCAAACATTTCTGGTATATGAAAAACATGTTTTTCAATGGCAAAAATCAATGAATATTGTAAATGCACAAACAGTAATATCTCCACATTGCACGGTGCAATTCTGAAATTTTTTGCTTTTTCCTGCTAATCCTAGCATGATAAAGAAGATTCAAAGAGAGTGAGATGCCAGCTCCTTTCATTCAGTCAGTAGCTTCAAACATTTCTGGACGTTTTTCAATGGCAAAAATCAATGAATATTGTAAATGCACAAACAGTAATATCTCCACATTGCAAGGTGCAATTCTGAAATTTTTTGCTTTTTCCTGTTAATCCTAGCATGATAAAGAAGATTCAAAGAGAGTGAGATGCCAGCTCCTTTCATTCAGTCAGTAGCTTCAAACATTTCTGGTATATGAAAAACATGTTTTTCAATGGCAAAAATCAATGAATATTGTAAATGCACAAACAGTAATATCTCCACATTGCAAGGTGCAATTCTGAAATTTTTAGCTTTTTCCTGTTAATCCTAGCATGATAAAGAAGATTCAAAGAGAGTGAGATGCCAGCTCCTTTCATTCAGTCAGTAGCTTCAAACATTTCTGGTATATGAAAAACATGTTTTTCAATGGCAAAAATCAATGAATATTGTAAATGCACAAACAGTAATATCTCCACATTGCAAGGTGCAATTCTGAAATTTTTTGCTTTTTCCTGCTAATCCTAGCATGATAAAGAAGATTCAAAGAGAGTGAGATGCCAGCTCCTTTCATTCAGTCAGTAGCTTCAAACATTTCTGGTATATGAAAAACATGTTTTTCAATGGCAAAAATCAATGAATATTGTAAATGCACAAACAGTAATATCTCCACATTGCACGGTGCAATTCTGAAATTTTTAGCTTTTTCCTGTTAATCCTAGCATGATAAAGAAGATTCAAAGAGAGTGAGATGCCAGCTCCTTTCATTCAGTCAGTAGCTTCAAACATTTCTGGACGTTTTTCAATGGCAAAAATCAATGAATATTGTAAATGCACAAACAGTAATATCTCCACATTGCAAGGTGCAATTCTGAAATTTTTAGCTTTTTCCTGCTAATCCTAGCATGATAAAGAAGATTCAAAGAGAGTGAGATGCCAGCTCCTTTCATTCAGTCAGTAGCTTCAAACATTTCTGGTATATGAAAAACATGTTTTTCAATGGCAAAAATCAATGAATATTGTAAATGCACAAACAGTAATATCTCCACATTGCACGGTGCAATTCTGAAATTTTTAGCTTTTTCCTGTTAATCCTAGCATGATAAAGAAGATTCAAAGAGAGTGAGATGCCAGCTCCTTTCATTCAGTCAGTAGCTTCAAACATTTCTGGTATATGAAAAACATGTTTTTCAATGGCAAAAATCAATGAATATTGTAAATGCACAAACAGTAATATCTCCACATTGCACGGTGCAATTCTGAAATTTTTTGCTTTTTCCTGTTAATCCTAGCATGATAAAGAAGATTCAAAGAGAGTGAGATGCCAGCTCCTTTCATTCAGTCAGTAGCTTCAAACATTTCTGGTATATGAAAAACATGTTTTTCAATGGCAAAAATCAATGAATATTGTAAATGCACAAACAGTAATATCTCCACATTGCACGGTGCAATTCTGAAATTTTTAGCTTTTTCCTGTTAATCCTAGCATGATAAAGAAGATTCAAAGAGAGTGAGATGCCAGCTCCTTTCATTCAGTCAGTAGCTTCAAACATTTCTGGACGTTTTTCAATGGCAAAAATCAATGAATATTGTAAATGCACAAACAGTAATATCTCCACATTGCACGGTGCAATTCTGAAATTTTTAGCTTTTTCCTGTTAATCCTAGCATGATAAAGAAGATTCAAAGAGAGTGAGATGCCAGCTCCTTTCATTCAGTCAGTAGCTTCAAACATTTCTGGTATATGAAAAACATGTTTTTCAATGGCAAAAATCAATGAATATTGTAAATGCACAAACAGTAATATCTCCACATTGCACGGTGCAATTCTGAAATTTTTTGCTTTTTCCTGCTAATCCTAGCATGATAAAGAAGATTCAAAGAGAGTGAGATGCCAGCTCCTTTCATTCAGTCAGTAGCTTCAAACATTTCTGGTATATGAAAAACATGTTTTTCAATGGCAAAAATCAATGAATATTGTAAATGCACAAACAGTAATATCTCCACATTGCACGGTGCAATTCTGAAATTTTTAGCTTTTTCCTGTTAATCCTAGCATGATAAAGAAGATTCAAAGAGAGTGAGATGCCAGCTCCTTTCATTCAGTCAGTAGCTTCAAACATTTCTGGTATATGAAAAACATGTTTTTCAATGGCAAAAATCAATGAATATTGTAAATGCACAAACAGTAATATCTCCACATTGCAAGGTGCAATTCTGAAATTTTTAGCTTTTTCCTGTTAATCCTAGCATGATAAAGAAGATTCAAAGAGAGTGAGATGCCAGCTCCTTTCATTCAGTCAGTAGCTTCAAACATTTCTGGTATATGAAAAACGTTTTTCAATGGCAAAAATCAATGAATATTGTAAATGCACAAACAGTAATATCTCCACATTGCACGGTGCAATTCTGAAATTTTTAGCTTTTTCCTGCTAATCCTAGCATGATAAAGAAGATTCAAAGAGAGTGAGATGCCAGCTCCTTTCATTCAGTCAGTAGCTTCAAACATTTCTGGTATATGAAAAACATGTTTTTCAATGGCAAAAATCAATGAATATTGTAAATGCACAAACAGTAATATCTCCACATTGCACGGTGCAATTCTGAAATTTTTTGCTTTTTCCTGCTAATCCTAGCATGATAAAGAAGATTCAAAGAGAGTGAGATGCCAGCTCCTTTCATTCAGTCAGTAGCTTCAAACATTTCTGGACGTTTTTCAATGGCAAAAATCAATGAATATTGTAAATGCACAAACAGTAATATCTCCACATTGCAAGGTGCAATTCTGAAATTTTTTGCTTTTTCCTGTTAATCCTAGCATGATAAAGAAGATTCAAAGAGAGTGAGATGCCAGCTCCTTTCATTCAGTCAGTAGCTTCAAACATTTCTGGTATATGAAAAACATGTTTTTCAATGGCAAAAATCAATGAATATTGTAAATGCACAAACAGTAATATCTCCACATTGCAAGGTGCAATTCTGAAATTTTTAGCTTTTTCCTGTTAATCCTAGCATGATAAAGAAGATTCAAAGAGAGTGAGATGCCAGCTCCTTTCATTCAGTCAGTAGCTTCAAACATTTCTGGTATATGAAAAACATGTTTTTCAATGGCAAAAATCAATGAATATTGTAAATGCACAAACAGTAATATCTCCACATTGCAAGGTGCAATTCTGAAATTTTTTGCTTTTTCCTGCTAATCCTAGCATGATAAAGAAGATTCAAAGAGAGTGAGATGCCAGCTCCTTTCATTCAGTCAGTAGCTTCAAACATTTCTGGTATATGAAAAACATGTTTTTCAATGGCAAAAATCAATGAATATTGTAAATGCACAAACAGTAATATCTCCACATTGCACGGTGCAATTCTGAAATTTTTTGCTTTTTCCTGCTAATCCTAGCATGATAAAGAAGATTCAAAGAGAGTGAGATGCCAGCTCCTTTCATTCAGTCAGTAGCTTCAAACATTTCTGGACGTTTTTCAATGGCAAAAATCAATGAATATTGTAAATGCACAAACAGTAATATCTCCACATTGCACGGTGCAATTCTGAAATTTTTAGCTTTTTCCTGTTAATCCTATCATGATAAAGAAGATTCAAAGAGAGTGAGATGCCAGCTCCTTTCATTCAGTCAGTAGCTTCAAACATTTCTGGTATATGAAAAACATGTTTTTCAATGGCAAAAATCAATGAATATTGTAAATGCACAAACAGTAATATCTCCACATTGCAAGGTGCAATTCTGAAATTTTTTGCTTTTTCCTGCTAATCCTAGCATGATAAAGAAGATTCAAAGAGAGTGAGATGCCAGCTCCTTTCATTCAGTCAGTAGCTTCAAACATTTCTGGTATATGAAAAACATGTTTTTCAATGGCAAAAATCAATGAATATTGTAAATGCACAAACAGTAATATCTCCACATTGCACGGTGCAATTCTGAAATTTTTTGCTTTTTCCTGCTAATCCTAGCATGATAAAGAAGATTCAAAGAGAGTGAGATGCCAGCTCCTTTCATTCAGTCAGTAGCTTCAAACATTTCTGGACGTTTTTCAATGGCAAAAATCAATGAATATTGTAAATGCACAAACAGTAATATCTCCACATTGCAAGGTGCAATTCTGAAATTTTTTGCTTTTTCCTGCTAATCCTAGCATGATAAAGAAGATTCAAAGAGAGTGAGATGCCAGCTCCTTTCATTCAGTCAGTAGCTTCAAACATTTCTGGTATATGAAAAACATGTTTTTCAATGGCAAAAATCAATGAATATTGTAAATGCACAAACAGTAATATCTCCACATTGCACGGTGCAATTCTGAAATTTTTAGCTTTTTCCTGTTAATCCTAGCATGATAAAGAAGATTCAAAGAGAGTGAGATGCCAGCTCCTTTCATTCAGTCAGTAGCTTCAAACATTTCTGGTATATGAAAAACATGTTTTTCAATGGCAAAAATCAATGAATATTGTAAATGCACAAACAGTAATATCTCCACATTGCACGGTGCAATTCTTTAATTTTTTGCTTTTTCCTGCTAATCCTAGCATGATAAAGAAGATTCAAAGAGAGTGAGATGCCAGCTCCTTTCATTCAGTCAGTAGCTTCAAACATTTCTGGACGTTTTTCAATGGCAAAAATCAATGAATATTGTAAATGCACAAACAGTAATATCTCCACATTGCACGGTGCAATTCTGAAATTTTTTGCTTTTTCCTGCTAATCCTAGCATGATAAAGAAGATTCAAAGAGAGTGAGATGCCAGCTCCTTTCATTCAGTCAGTAGCTTCAAACATTTCTGGTATATGAAAAACATGTTTTTCAATGGCAAAAATCAATGAATATTGTAAATGCACAAACAGTAATATCTCCACATTGCAAGGTGCAATTCTGAAATTTTTTGCTTTTTCCTGTTAATCCTAGCATGATAAAGAAGATTCAAAGAGAGTGAGATGCCAGCTCCTTTCATTCAGTCAGTAGCTTCAAACATTTCTGGTATATGAAAAACATGTTTTTCAATGGCAAAAATCAATGAATATTGTAAATGCACAAACAGTAATATCTCCACATTGCAAGGTGCAATTCTGAAATTTTTAGCTTTTTCCTGTTAATCCTAGCATGATAAAGAAGATTCAAAGAGAGTGAGATGCCAGCTCCTTTCATTCAGTCAGTAGCTTCAAACATTTCTGGTATATGAAAAACATGTTTTTCAATGGCAAAAATCAATGAATATTGTAAATGCACAAACAGTAATATCTCCACATTGCAAGGTGCAATTCTGAAATTTTTAGCTTTTTCCTGTTAATCCTAGCATGGTAAAGAAGATTCAAAGAGAGTGAGATGCCAGCTCCTTTCATTCAGTCAGTAGCTTCAAACATTTCTGGACGTTTTTCAATGGCAAAAATCAATGAATATTGTAAATGCACAAACAGTAATATCTCCACATTGCAAGGTGCAATTCTGAAATTTTTAGCTTTTTCCTGCTAATCCTAGCATGATAAAGAAGATTCAAAGAGAGTGAGATGCCAGCTCCTTTCATTCAGTCAGTAGCTTCAAACATTTCTGGTATATGAAAAACATGTTTTTCAATGGCAAAAATCAATGAATATTGTAAATGCACAAACAGTAATATCTCCACATTGCAAGGTGCAATTCTGAAATTTTTAGCTTTTTCCTGTTAATCCTAGCATGATAAAGAAGATTCAAAGAGAGTGAGATGCCAGCTCCTTTCATTCAGTCAGTAGCTTCAAACATTTCTGGTATATGAAAAACATGTTTTTCAATGGCAAAAATCAATGAATATTGTAAATGCACAAACAGTAATATCTCCACATTGCAAGGTGCAATTCTGAAATTTTTAGCTTTTTCCTGTTAATCCTAGCATGATAAAGAAGATTCAAAGAGAGTGAGATGCCAGCTCCTTTCATTCAGTCAGTAGCTTCAAACATTTCTGGACGTTTTTCAATGGCAAAAATCAATGAATATTGTAAATGCACAAACAGTAATATCTCCACATTGCAAGGTGCAATTCTGAAATTTTTAGCTTTTTCCTGCTAATCCTAGCATGATAAAGAAGATTCAAAGAGAGTGAGATGCCAGCTCCTTTCATTCAGTCAGTAGCTTCAAACATTTCTGGTATATGAAAAACATGTTTTTCAATGGCAAAAATCAATGAATATTGTAAATGCACAAACAGTAATATCTCCACATTGCACGGTGCAATTCTGAAATTTTTAGCTTTTTCCTGTTAATCCTAGCATGATAAAGAAGATTCAAAGAGAGTGAGATGCCAGCTCCTTTCATTCAGTCAGTAGCTTCAAACATTTCTGGTATATGAAAAACATGTTTTTCAATGGCAAAAATCAATGAATATTGTAAATGCACAAACAGTAATATCTCCACATTGCAAGGTGCAATTCTGAAATTTTTAGCTTTTTCCTGTTAATCCTAGCATGATAAAGAAGATTCAAAGAGAGTGAGATGCCAGCTCCTTTAATTCAGTCAGTAGCTTCAAACATTTCTGGTATATGAAAAACATGTTTTTCAATGGCAAAAATCAATGAATATTGTAAATGCACAAACAGTAATATCTCCACATTGCAAGGTGCAATTCTGAAATTTTTAGCTTTTTCCTGTTAATCCTAGCATGATAAAGAAGATTCAAAGAGAGTGAGATGCCAGCTCCTTTCATTCAGTCAGTAGCTTCAAACATTTCTGGACGTTTTTCAATGGCAAAAATCAATGAATATTGTAAATGCACAAACAGTAATATCTCCACATTGCACGGTGCAATTCTGAAATTTTTAGCTTTTTCCTGCTAATCCTAGCATGATAAAGAAGATTCAAAGAGAGTGAGATGCCAGCTCCTTTCAGTCAGTAGCTTCAAACATTTCTGGTATATGAAAAACATGTTTTTCAATGGCAAAAATCAATGAATATTGTAAATGCACAAACAGTAATATCTCCACATTGCACGGTGCAATTCTGAAATTTTTAGCTTTTT